>NW_025336011.1:1439116-1547329 GCF_004798865.1 Varanus komodoensis | reverse complement strand
CTTGTTTCCCTCATCTGATCCAGCTTATAGAAAGTCATCACTATGTTCTCTTTGAATCAAGCATCCTTGTCAAGGGACTGCTCACACCTCTTGAGGCCTGGGTAATCTGCACAAGGTCAAATTTGACATGCCCGCAATAAAGAAGCAAAACCTATAGCAATCCAGATATAAAGAATAAGACACAACCTGGCTTGAGTTCAGACTGATAGGATCTTTTAAATCGGTAAGTTCAAAAGTGGGGTGCGGGGAAAGGAATGGCAGTACACACAATCAAATCTCCCAGTACAAGTCAAATCAGAAATGCAAAGATCATAGATTAGGATCTACTGGTAGATGTCTGGGTCATTTGAAGGAGATCAGAAACGATTGCTGAATCCCAATTGTTTAACAATGGCAACAACAAAATCCCTTCATGTCGTTAAATTATACTTGCTGAAATGAAAAAAGGCTGGGATAAAGAGGAATGGATTTGTTTGTGGAAGGCGTATGAACTCAATTCAGCACAGATATGAAAAAACACATTCCTGAAAATTCATTAATCCCAAGTGTAGGTCTTTTGCACCAGCCCCATTTGGTGGATCAGGGGATTCTGATTAAATTGAAGTAGATCTCACAGCCTGAAATCTGCTCCCCTGAGTAAGATAATCCACTGCTGCTGAGCACTCAAGACTATGCAGCTGAAAGCAAAATTCTATTTATTTATTAGATTGACATCCTGCTTTTTTTCTTTGTTAAAGAACTCAGAGCGGCTTACATCATTCTCCTCCTCCTGCTCTCAATATTATCCCTACAACAACAACAACCCTGTGAGGTAGGTTGGGCTGAGAGTCTGTGACTGGTCCAAAGTCCCAATCCTGTGCTCTTAGCCACTATACCACACTGGGTATCCCATGATTGCTGGATATCAGCTTCAAGATGATTTTACAGTTTTGATGGAGGCTTAAACTATGAACCACAAGACCAAAGGCCCTTTACTAGCTTTCCCAGTCATCTAATGGTGGTGGGCTTGTTACAAAAGAAACAGCTTCTCAATAGTGGTATCCTTACTGTGGACTGTCTCTCCCAGAGGCTACAGGTGCCTACAAATACCACTATAATGTTTACCAAGTCCTTTAACCTAAATTGTTATTATCTTCACATGGTGGTTCTTATTCTGCTCTTTGAAGAATACAGCTGCTATTAGTCTATCACAGTATTTCAAAAATACTTTTTAGTAGATTATTTTATTATGTATTGGAAACTGCCCTGTGAATTTGTTTGACAGGTAGGATATACACTCCCATAACTAAATAATGTAATCAAATTAATACCACTGATCTGCAGTGTGGTTTCAGGTAATGCCTAGCCTCACAAAGAATACAAATAGACACAAATGTTCTGCCTAGCTCCTTCTGTATTCAGATACAACTTTACTAAATAAACAGAGGCAAAGGACAGGCATTTTGTTTGGTCTCTATGTTGCCATGCCACAAAGATACCTGTCAGTCAAAGTACTCCTGAAAAGTTGTGCCTTTTACTGTTGTCAGTGACACAGAAAGTTCACAAATTATTTATATCTACCCGTTGCCTAGCAAAGACTTCACTTGACTTTCACCCATGAGACTGGTACAGTCACAGCACCAGAGTATGGACAGAGTCCATGCCTCACTAGGCAACCTCTCGACCTAGCTGCAGGAGCACCCAAAGCAAAGTCTTTCTGCATGTGGTGCAGAGTTACACTACAGAACTCACTGCTACAAGATGTATGAAGACTGCTAACTACAATTGTTTTACAAAGCGATTGGATGAATGGATAAGATCACTGATTGGTAAGATTATAAATGGCTTCCCTGTCAGACCACCAGGTATCTATAAACTAATTGCTAAGGAACTCAGTGGGAGGCTGCTAATGCATTTCTGTCCTGTTTGTGAATTTCCCTGGGCCTCTGGGTTGGCCATTCTGTGAAGAGAATGCTGCACTTGGCCGGTCTGTGGTCTGATGCAGCACAGATCATCTTATATTTTGATGTCAACAAGAGAAGCAGTGGTCTGCAAAGAACAAGCAAACAAAAATAGCAGTATCTTTTAAAAAACCTCATATCATTTTTGATTGGTTTAGATTAGAAGTTAGATTAAAAGATTAGATCTTCTCTTAAATTGTTCTAGAAGAGCACTGGAGAGCTGCAAATCCACTGCCTCTTTTTAGGGTGCTTTAAGAAGATTATAGATACCGAAGGAAGGGAAGAAGAAATTCTGGGCAGGTTTTATAAATAACTTTTTAGAGTTAAACAATCACCCTTAGCTAAATAATAGAATGAAACCTGAACAAGTAGGCTACTGGGTGACCAACACCTTTTCCCTCTTGTGAATAAATATTTCCATCAAGTATTTTAATAGTGTAGCCATTATTTAATAAATAATTTGGGTGGGAAAGCAGAGTGGAGAGATGACGATATACTGAATGAGAAAAAAAAGAATATGCCCACATAGCATTCTGTATGTAGTTAAACATTTGTGCTATGAGTTGCAGATTCTGAGGTCAGCCATTCATCAAGAATTCACCAGGTTGTTTTTTCTTTCCCCTAGGCACACCATCACCCATAAGAAAGAAATGGCCTTGCTTTCTTGTTAGAAGGCTAGCCTAAGGATTGCTTAGGCAATAAAGCACTTGGACCATTTACTACAACAGCTATATAAAGAGCAGTCTTATATTTACTAGATGAGGAGCGTGTCACATGGGCAAGACCCTAGTTTCCTCTTCATTCCTTTATTTTCCTTCCCCTTGTTTCACCCTGGCTGTCAGCCTTCTCCACTGCTCCCATGTCTAACTCTTAAACATACACAGAGACACACCACATTTCTCTACCTCCTTGTCTTCTCCCATCATTCGCTTATCCACACTGTTGTCCTCCTTGTAAAAAGTATGTGACCTTAGAGCAAGCAAGCTGCTCATCTATCGACTCTGCCCCATCTCTGCTGCTTTGTTTGGAGAAAGAAAAGAAGCAGCCGCCATGGCAGGGGCAATCCAGGGGACTGACCCAGACCTCACAATGCAGCTGCTGGAGGGGCACATCTGGGTGCACCCTTTAAACTGCAAAATTAATTTTGAGACAGCAAGGTCATAACATGACAAACTTGTGTCAAATTAATGCACCTGTTAGCAAGAGAGAGGTAGTACCTGCTAATGCACCAAGGGAACCGTGTGAAGTGAACCACAAACCACTTCGGGACCAGGTGGAGGGAAATGAGCAGAGAAGGGAGTAGGATTGAAAGTACTTTTAGCCACAAGGTAAAATTTCTAGATTTCAGCTGACTCGGGTTCATGACTAAGCAGTTCTATTTTACAGAGAAGGTGATCAGTGGAAGCAAAATACTTACTGTTCATTCAGAATTGTGGTCCCTTTTTCCCCTTCATGCCTCCCTGCAGAGTTCAAAAACCTACAGTTCAGAGGCCTCTTTTTTCACTCAGCACAAATAAAGAGCGAGGTAGGTGTCACATCAGTTCCTTTTGACACATTTTAAATTCACACTTCACACCCCCTTTCTATGATTCCCTCTTCCCCTTCTCTTTTCAAACCTCAATTAATTAAAAAGAACATGCAGATCAAAAAGCTAGATTAAAAAAAACAAACAAAAGCAAACCATCTCTCTCAAAACCTCTTCTACCTAGGCTCTTCATACAAAAAGCAATGGGTACACTCACATGACATGCTAAGCCAGCCCGTGAATAAAGCTATAAAGTGTGGACTACTCACCATGGCTTTTTCTCTCCCTCTTTCCCCTTCACTCCTCCAGCTGGTATCCCAGCTTAAGTCATGGCAGAACCCATTTTATATCCCCCTCCCTGCTATGATAGCTATCCATTTTCTTTTTCTATAATTTTAAATGTTATTTTTGGACCATCAAAAGTGAATTGGAGTTGCAAATATGTTCATCATCATCATTATTGGTCTGTCTTCTGCAGATGCATAAATGCACAGTCATGGCTGTCCAGTATGTCTTGCCTTGTCATTTGCCTTGAATGTTTCAGCTGTCAAAGGAAACAGCTAAATAGAATGAGTAACATAAATGGAAATTGACAAGGCAAGCCTGTGTACAGCCTCATTTGCACAGCTGCCAGCTATCAATAGGGGTCAATTGCAAAGAAAAATGAAAAAGCAGCAAAAATAGTGGATGGAAACACTATGTATGTATGTATAGCTTTTATATCCCACCCTTCACAATATCTCAGTATCACCTCCTTAGCCATGGACTCCTCTGCCTTTTAAGTGTTGAACTGGCAGTTCTCTCCATCTTTTCAACATTTCCCTAAGTCTCCAAAAAGGAGACATATTAACACACACCCTGTTCAATCCTCCTCTACAGAGCATTCATTCTTCTGGTTACTGCAGTTCCCTAACAGTTCTGAAAACACGTGCGATGGCTAAATGCCGTCTCCAGTATCAGAGGCAGTATGTCTGTGTACACCAGCTGCTGAAGAACTTGGGCGGGAAGATGCTGTTGCATTTGCATCCTCCCTGTGGATGTTCATGGGCAGCTAGTTGGGCAGTATGTGAACAGAATGCTGGACTAGATGGATTCTTGGTCTGATCCAGCAGAGCTCCTACATTTTCAACATGAAAACTGAAATACCAGATTTTTAAAAAATAAGCAAAACCTATTATCAGGACTCATAATGCAAGCTGCTAAACTGTACAGCCTGTTAAACCACACACAGAAAATAAGCAGCTGTTTCACTTAGCATGCATGCCCTTTTATCCCCCTTCATATGTCAGGATAATCCATTTCTCTAGCCACAAAAGTTAGGCCTGGTTAACTGAAACCACTCACATAACATTCCACAGTTGTAGAGATGTCACCTTTTTAGACTATTTCAGCAAAAACCACAAGGAGTCTTGTAGTACCTTGAATGGATTCATGGTGGCACAATCCAGGTGTGTGTTAAAGTGGGTTCATCACAGGCATCTGACAGAGCAGGCACTCATCCATAAAAGGTGAGGCCATAATGAACCCATTTGTTTTCCAAGTGCTACTTGAATTGTCATTATTTTTGCAACAATAGTTTTGGGCTGCATGGGGTGCTGTTTCAGTGCTTGTATTCTCCACAATCACGACACCTGGGAAAGTCTGAAAGAACCTTAAGAATGGCCAGGGAGGGCATTGCAGTCTCTGCCTCCCTCAAAGCCCTCACCTGTCACTGTTAACTGCCCAGATGCTTCTCCTCACCCAGAGCCAAAACATCTGGAGCAACTGGATGTAGTGGTTTGGTAGTGTATCTTGGAAAAGGACAGTTCTCCCCTGTGATCACCAGGGAATGTGCAAAGAGAGGCTTTTGGAGCAGTCACAGAGGTAGCACTAGCTGAGGCTTGGGGAATGGACAGTTCACATCCCCTGTTGCAAGCCTGCATTAGTCTTCTCTTTATTTTTTTTTTAAACCCTTACTGTGTATTAATATTTGCTTACTGCCAGCCACTTTGGAGGCATATTGTCATGCAGAAAGGCAGGATATAAATATTCAAAATGCATACATGCACAAACATGTAGTTGGCTTCTCATGGGAAGCTCTTTGGTAAGGTACAAGCATCTCCCCTGGTATTTCTCCCGAACAACTTGACTGAATGACAGAACACCCAGCCGCTGTGAGGGCAGCTTTTTAAGAGGTGAAGCCAAGCTGCTCTCCTGTGTGTGATGCACAGATTATATCAGCACAGAAATGGAAAGGCTAAAAAAAGTTCCCTCCCATTAAAAAACATACCCTTCCCCCTGAACACACCTGAAAATATTGGGTTTTCCCTAATTTTTCATTTTTTTTCCTAGGCTTTCACATCTCTTTATCAGCCTTCCCCACTTTTGGATGTGTAGGAGTATCCATTGTCACAGCAGGCTGCTTGGGTTGATGGGAATTGCAGTCTGACATATCTAGAGGGTCCTAGGCTGGAGAAGTTTGGATGATACCTCCCTTATCAATTATCTTTTACCCACAAATTTTAGTGCTTTTCTATGTATCTCCTATATTATACCACTAATTGCACTACTTTTGTTCAATGATGAGGTCTTCTTCTGCCACATCCCATCATTTCAAGCCTTCTTTACTCCTCATGTGAGATGACAACCTATCCTAGAAGGTAATCAGAATCTGCCCTTCCCAGAGTTTCCTGGGAACATGTTCAAATCACATTTTGCAAAGCTGCTTCCTATATGTTGCTCTCCTTTATCTTTTCACTCCTTCTTTTTTCCAGAAAAGAAAAGAAAAAGAATTCAAAGAAGGGCCGGGAGGGGAAATTCAGAAAAGCTGCACAATATCTTTTGATTGTTTAGCAGTAGGAATCTTCTGTTTGGAAGCATCCCGTGTTTTATGATGTAACTTTCAACCACACCTCATTTTTACATCACAGGTGTCCTGATATGGATTTTGTTATGTGTTAGCTTATTTATTGATTTTATATCTTTGGCCAGGGCGTTTCCAATTATATTGTTTTTATACGATTATATGTATTTATTTATTGTTGTAAGCCGCCTCGAGGCTTCGGCGAATGGGGCGGCATAGAAGTTTACTAAATAAATAAATAAATAAATAAATAATCCTGGCAATTCTACCTTAGTCCAGTCTTGCTGAGTATTCCTCCAGCACAATTCTCATTTGTTTAGATATTTCTCCTTTGTCCTTCTACCACATTTCTACACCCCAGGTTAGATGACATTTATTTCATAAGAGATCCTTTTGCATCAGCCCCAACGTCTCAGGTATCCTTCACCATGGAGTCCACCACCTCCACAATGTCTTACTGCATTGCATTCGCAGCTGAAGAGTTCTGCCCAGTCACACCCAAGGAATTCAACCCCAACAAACATAGACATCCACTAAAAAGAATGGGCACTTACTGGTCATCTCCAACCTTCTTCACCCATGCCATGTCCCTCTCCGACTGACCCGTTGCAAGGTCCTGTAGGACATTAAAACAAGCCCTGTTATAATGGTGGATGGGGAACTGAGGAAGAAGCAAGCAAAATCCACAACTTCCCAGTTCAATCAGGTCATCCAAACTTCATGAGAAGGAAGATTAAATTCATTAAATCAATTCTACCCTGCTTTCAGGCCACAAGACAGCTTGTAACAATAACTAAAATAAAAATCATGCACCCAAGAAACAAACAAACAAAATCCTTAAAAAGTATAAAAGCAAGCAGTCAGAGAAAAATAATCCAAAAAACAGTGAGATCAGATCAACAACTCTGCAAAATAAAGAATTTTCCACAATTTGGAAACTTCCAGCAGGGAGGAAGCCCATGAAGCCTCCTTAAGGAAGGAGTTCTACCACTGAGAACTAGTCCCATGTCCCAGCCAACCAAACCTTGGAAGGAAATGGGCCCGGGAAGATGGCCTCAGCAGACAATGGCACCTGGATCTGTTATACAAAGGTTTGTGGTGTATAAGACAATGCCATGCACTTTTTTTGAAAACATAGACGAAGGTTTCCTGTGTTTCCCAGAACCAGGAAGCACCAACAAGCTGTCCAAAACAACCATCAAGGCCTCATTTAGGCCTAGCTATACCAGTGCCCATTGATCAAGCCACTGAACCCAGAAAACTGCTTGTGATAAGCAGAAAACAGATGCACTAAGGTGCAGGCATTGTTTCTCCACAGCCAGCCTTCCCAGACAGAATTTCCCACAGCCGAGGGCAAGAAGTGGAGTTTGATTGTTTGCGGGATTTATATTCAGCCCCATTAGCCAAAAAGGCTCTCTGGGTGGGTTGGGGAAGTCTTTCAGGGAATCAAACCCTGCGTATACAAAAACCTACCTGGAAAGTTTTACAAGTTAGCATCACCCCATAACCCTGCAATAGGCAAGTTCCTTTACTTAGGTTAGGATCCATCTTGGCCACAACAGATTGCTGCAATACAATCTATGTGGTGCTGCCCTTAAGGCTGCCTCAGAAGCTCAAACTAGTGCAGGATGCAACAGATTGGCTGTTGTTGGGAACTGCCTCTTTTTAGCATGCAATCCTTTCCTAAGGAAAATGCACTGGCTTAAACCTTAGGCCAGGTTTACAGTTCTGGTATTAATGCATAAAGCCCTGAACAACCTGGGACTAGGACACTAGTGATAATGTCTTCCCCTTTACCTACCTGCCTGGTCATTGAGGTCATGGAAGGGCATTCTCCTGACAATCCACATGGATTTATGGCCCAACCCACAGAAAAGCCTTCCTGTAGTGGCTCTATTTCTTTGCAACTCCCTGCCTTTGGAAGTCAACCAGGTTCCAATATTATGTTGCTTTTGGAGCCCCCTCAAGACAGTTTTTACTTCAAGAAGTCTTCCTGAACTAACCAGCTACCATTTTATTAAAGTTGCTATTAAAGGGCTATGTTTTAACCCATTATATGTTTTATATTTAATTCTACACGGCTCCTGGAGTGGCATATCAATTTCACTAAATAAATAAGTAAGTAAGTAAGTAAGTAAGTAAGTAAGTGCCCATCGGGACCACCGAACCTACAGACAACTTTCCTAGGGCTTCTGAAGGAACATGCTGATACCTGGTTTTCTTTTCTTTTTTAATTTAAAAACAATATTGGAGGCCAGAAGCACTCCAAAATAAAGTTCTGGCCTTCCACTGCCTACCATCTTTATTCCCTTGAATACGGCCTTCATGGACCCAGAGACATTCTTAGGAAGTCAAAATGGTGGAAGACTAGAGATCAGAACTTCATTTTGTTGGTCTCCAGGCTGCAGACCAAACCAAAAAAAGGGAGGGAGAGAGACCCACAGCGGCTGTGAGGAGGGAGGCAAAGGAGAACCCAAGAGGAGCTGTGGGGGGTGTGGGTAGCCTGATTAAGTGGGGGAAAGAAGTGAAGAGTCTAGGGCTAGAGCAGGAAAGCCTTGAGGTGACCCAGTGGGGCAGGGGAAGTAGTGTGTATTTGTGTACTTTTGAGTGTTGTGTGCGCATACATGACGGAGAGTTTTATGAAGGGTTATGCTCGAAAAGAGAGGAAAATTAGTGACTGGGCCAGAGGGATCGTATGTGCCATGTGGGGTGAAGGAGGATGTTGAGAATGTAAAGACAAGACCTTGGGGGGCGGGGGTCTCCTGAATGTGACAAAGAACTATGGATTTGAGAGTGAGCTTGCATTTCGGGGTTCAGCTCCCATATCTACTATGCGCTTGTGTTCTTGTACAAGTTACTTGTCTTTTTTGGCATGCAACATTTGCCTTTCTGTGAAATGGGTGCTTGAGATTGGCTGTGCCCAACATGGCAGCCATTCTGTGAATGGTCATATTCCCATGGCAAGGCATTTTGCAATGACACTGCTGATAATTCCTCAAAACTCCTGATGTGATCCAAGCCTCAAAAAGGTCGGAAGCCACTGCTTGGCCTGTCTTAAACTGTGAAAGAACGCAATGCCCCAGAGGAAGTAAGGTGGCAAAAAATTAAAACCATATTTGGTGGGAGACTGAACGTAAGTTTGAAAGTAGTTTAAGAAAGGCTTTATTTCCCACGGACACACACATTTATTTCTTCTGTCTCAGAGCTATTATTGGTGAAGCAGGATATGTAGGTGTTTTTAAATATAAACCCTCAAAATCTATTTTCTAGAGGTGAACCTAGAATGAGTACACCCCATGAACACCAATGCCTCTTTCAAATGACCTTCAGCCCTCTGGGGAACCTCCTTTCACATGTAGACACAGACCCCAATCCTAATGTAGCTTGAGCTGAGCCACAGCAGTTCCTGTGGTTACAATTGCCCCATAGCCATCCTCAGTCACACGCATGCCTGTGGCGATGTGGAAGATGCTAGAAGTGACCTGGGTCTTCCATGGATACAGTCACGGAGATTTGATCTGACAGCCATTTCCTCAATTACAATAACATATTTCAAGCTCCCACGTGTGCTTTAGCCGAACCTATAGACAAACTAGTCACAAATTATGTCCTTCATGTGAATGTGTTCCCACAGTGGACAGAACACATTGCATGGAGACAATTTTAGCTATGTGAGCCAGATTTCAGCTGCACAAATCCTTCATCAATTGACATCTCTTCAAGCTCCGAGAGTGGCTGCTTTCCCACAAGGAGACTATTCTATTGTATTCTGCTTCTGTGTAATTAATTTGCTGAGAAACCAGAAAACTGAAGAATCTATTCCAAATTTGATTTCAAGCTTAGTTACATTCTGATCTCAAGCTAATTTGCCCTTGGCAAATTGCAGCTATGGGCTTTTATAACTAGGTTTGTTTGTTTGTTTATTTATTTATTTAGAACATTTCTATGCTGCCCCAATTGTAAAAAGCCTTGGGGAGGCTTACAAAACAGATAAACAATCATACAAATAACCTTAAAAATCCAGAGACATCTCGGCAAAGGTTCTTCTTTAGTCTAACTTATCCCACTCTAAAGTATTGGTATTTTCTGGCTTTCTCAATAATCTGCCTTATATCTTTTACAGTATGCCATTTTCCAACAAACAATAGTAGAGCTATAGAATAGTACAGTTGAAAGAGGCCAATTAGGCTGTTGGGACCAGCCCCCTTCTCAATGCAGGACTCCACATTACAGATCCTGAACAGATGGCTGTATGACCGCATCTTGAGTGCCCCCAGTGTTGGATTGCTCACAGCCTCCCTAGGCAATTGACTCCATTGCATATTGCTCTAACAGTCTGGAGATTTTTAGACACAATCTGGCCTCCTATAACTTATGCCCATTTTCCCATGTCCTGCACTCTGGGCTGATGCTCGTCTTTGAAACAACCTTTCAAGAATTTGAAGAATGCTATCATATCTCCCCTTAGTCTTCTAAGGACTAAACATACCCAGTTATCTTAGTTTCCCCTTATAGGGTCCCAGTCCACAGATCTTTCTTGAATGGCAGTACCAAGAACTGGATGCAGTGTTCAAGATGACTAACCAGTGCTATATAGAACTAGTACCTTGTGTGATTTGGAAGTGATGCTTCTAAGAATGCTGTGCAAAGCAGAGTTCACAGCCACACACATGGTTGTGTGTCATATTTAGCTTGTGATCCACAAAAGTTCCGAGACCTTCTCACTTGTAGTATGGTTGAGTGAAGTATCTCCCACCATGTAGTGATGCATTTGGTTCCCTTTTCCTGGGTGTAGGACTTGGTACTTTTCCCAATTAAATTTCATTCTGTTGATTTCAGCCCAGCACTCCAGCTGATCAAGATCACTCTGAATTTTATTTTGTCTTCCAGGATGTTAGCCGTCCCACCCAATTTTGTGTCATCTGTAAATCTGATAAGCATTCCCTACACCTCCTTGTTCAAATCATTAATTAAAATTTGAAAAGCATCAGCTCCAGGACTAAACCTGCAGTACCCACTTATCACCTCTCCCCATTTTGAGAAGGTGCCATTGATAAGCACATTTTGAGTCTGATTCTGTAATCATTTGTGGATCCACCTGACATTTTCCACCTAGCCCAATTTTAACTTATTTGCTAATCATGATATCATAAGGCACTTTGTCAAAGCTTTGCTGAAATCAAGATATATGATGTCCAAGCATTCCCACAATCCACAAGGGAGTTTGTTTCTTGTTGTGTGTCATCAAGTCACTTCTGACTTATGGAAACCCAATAAATGAGTGCCTTCCAAAATGTCCTGTCCTTGTGTTCAGTCTTCAGCTTTCCTTAGCAAGATTGTATTCTCCAGGGAGTCTTGCCTTCTGATGATCTGCTCAAATTATGTCAGCTTCAGTTTGGAATTTTTGATTCTAGAGAAAGTTCTAGCTTAATTTGGTCTAGGACCCACTTTTCACCATTCTTTCAATGCAGGGTATACAAGGGAGATTACCAATAAAAAATAGATCAGATTAGTTTGGCAGGATTTGTTCTTGACAAATTTGTGATTACTTTGTTCTAATAATTACTGCATTGTTTTCAAGATGCTTACAGACTGACTGCTTTAGAATCTGCTCTAGAATTTTCCTAGAGATTGATATCAGACTGTTTGATCTGTAGTTTCTAGCATCCTCCTTTTCCCCCCTTTTAAAGACAAGGACATCCTTAGACCTCTTCCAGTCATCAGCACTTCACCTGCCCTCTATGATTTCTCAAAGATAATTGACAGTCGTTCTGAGAGTTCTTTTGCCAGTTCCTTTATTAATCTAGGATGCAGTTGACTGGATCGTGGAGATCTGAACGTGTTCAATTTAATTAGGTATTTCCTGACTTATCAATCTCTGGTTGCAATCCTGCTCCTTCTGGTTGAGTTTCACCTTGCCAGGGAGGTCACAGACCCCATTTTGCATGAGTACAACTGTGCAGTTGTGCAACTGTAAGAGAATTCTTGTACATCCCTATAAAAATCTGATTCTGTCAATAAGAAGATGACAGAATGAAAGATACCTGACAATCAGCACAACATAGATGGAGCAGATTCAGCAAAATCTGTATATTCCATGGTTGAACATTTCCAAAAGAGAAGTTACAACATACTTAAAAAACAATGGTCACCAGGATTCAATTCATAAACACACCTAAGTTGGTAGTGTAGATGCACCCCAAGAGTCTACATTTCTTGAAGCTAGGAATGCAATTGTAATCACACACAGAAAAATATTTTTAAATTCTTTTCAGCTCTTTGGTTTTCATGCTTCAGGTGAGAAGCTATAGATAGCATTTTATTATAGAATTTCCACTGCTTGGTGCTTGTTTTTTTAATTCCAAAATGTCCTAAAGAGTCTTACAGATAGAAGCAACCAGCTAAATGATACTATGCACCTGTTTGGTCTTTTTCTTTTTAAGAGATGTTTTTCTGAAAATAAAAAAGAAGGAAAAAGCAGTAGAAATATATGGGAAGATTACAAATGCATGATGATGTTATCTCTCTTCTCTCCCATAAAATGTTGTGTTTGAGTTGAAAGACTGGCAAAAGAAAAGCTTTGTCTGGAAGCACACTTGGTTTCATGGAAAAGTTAAGTGAAAGTTAAGTGCTATTGAAATGTTGGTTATCATCTTGTTCCAATACAGCCAAAATAACAAGCCATGTTGAACAAACCATAGTCCAAAACCCTACAACAAACCCTTCTTGGGTTGTTCAAGGTTAACAAGCCATCGCTTGTCAGTGCAGCTCAGTTCAGATGACACAATAACCCATATTTCAAACCCAACCTGCATTTCAACGACAACCAACATGCAACCAATATTCCAGCCTTGGGAGTGGGCTACTGTCTTATCTGAATGCAGTCACTCTTTCAAACAAGAACCTCTCCATTCCCGTCACTGACACACTATGCTGGGACTCTCCAATAAGCTAGCTCTAAACTACCTGAGCCCGGGACTCCTGCAATTGCTTCACTTCGGCCTGCAGCCGTTCACACTCTGCCTTCAGCTGCTCTTCTCGGTGCTGCGAGTTCTGGACTTCTTGCCTTGTCTCTTCCAGCTCCACCTCCAACCTCTGTACCTCCAAGCTTTCTACTTGTCCCCGGGGGCTCTGCCAGTTCATTGAACGGTCCAATACTGGGAACAGAAAGACAAAGAGGGAGAAGGAAATTAAGGCACAAATGCAGAGCAGAGGTCAGACTTGCAAGCTAAGGTGCCATTTTGAAAACAACAGAGCAGCCATTTTGAGGACAACGCCTCACTGCTCAAGTTACAAGGAGCTTTTGTTCACATTTTAAAACTATCTCTGAAATCCTGTATTGGAAATTTCTGCCATGGAAACAGGTTGGCTATAATACAGCGCTCCACAGCAATGGTAGAGTCAGAACACTGGCCCAAGCAGATTTTGTAGCAGTCTGGGATTGCTGACAGAATTAAAAGAAGAAGAAAAGCAGATGAAAAGGGCACATATTAAAGGTTATTAGCGTGGGTGTATAAAGTATCAGTTACATGCCCATTGATACACCATGTGGTAGGGGTGAGAAGAATCTGTAACAACAGCAACAACAACAACACACTGTTTTTTATTCTTTGTGGCTGGCTTTATTTGGTTTTACTCTCCCGATGCTGTTTTGTTTTAATGTTTCTATTGGGTCCCTTGCAGGTTGCCGAAGATAAAAGACAGTGTCCCCTGTAGAGGAGGTTGGTGGCATTATGCCAGGATCATTCAGCAAGGGAGTGTGTTGCTATCCCTGAAAGGTGCCCTGTCACAAACCCCGTATGTATGGGCCTAGAGCAATCTGTTCTTTTGGGATCTGAAGATGCTCACCCTCTTTTCTCCAACAGCCAATTGTGTGGTAATTTTCTGGCTTTTCCTCTATTTCCCTCCATTCTAAAAGCCTGTGCTTCTCCTAAGGCTTAGCTCAAACTTCAGGCTAAAATATGCCAGGGGGTTTTAGTATTTGGGGCCCCATCCCTTTTGCCTTTGGCAGCACAGTCCCTGCAGCTTCTCCAGCATGGAATTCGACCTTGGGCTGGAAGAGTTCAGCACCCCTGGATTTGAGGGTAGCACATTCAGTCAGAGTGTATCCTTGCTAAAGCTCAGTGCCTTTTCTTTAACAAGCTAATCATCATTCTGATGCACCTCTGAGATCATGAATCCTCATTTCCTGCATCAATGTGCATTTCAAATCTCCCAGGAGGAGGTCAACTACCAACTAAGTAAATATAGGAGCCTTTATAAGACCACTCATCTTGCTACAAGAAGTCAACTGGTGTGACTCAGCTACACAATTCCCTTGAAAAATTAGTCAGAATTGGCCTGTCGATGCAAATTCAGTTTTAATCTCCTCCTTACCCCATGCCTGGACTTTTCCTTTTTTTAAGGGTGACTATTTCTCTCAGGAATTCTAGGGTGAACTCAGTGTCAACAAGTTTTTCTGTTCTTTTTTCAAAAATCACATGAACAAGAATCAAGGAATCACAGCACCATCTACTGGCCAGAAATTACAGTACTTCTTCCTAAATACCCAGAAAATCAGCCAATTGGATTATGACAGTCTGATGAATTAGGTTCTAGCACATGGATGTTACTGCACCAACTGTTATTCCAGGTCCTTAGAAATATACTCCAGGATATTTCCCTAGGAACAGCTGATGCAGTCCATATTCCATCCACCCAATTTTCCTAATGAAAGACTGTCTTTTATGGTGAGTCTAGTTTTGTGCTTGGACAACCCCAGCTCCTGAATCCCTCAAGAGAAAATGTACCTATAGCATCTATTTGCTCAAGCAAATCCCATTCAGTTTGGGATTAACTGTAAGAAAGTCTGCTTATGCTTATGCTTCATATCCCATACTGCCCAGCCTCACATCTGCATTGAGGTGTGTGTGCGTGCGTGCACATGCGCACGTTAGCATAACAACTGCCCTGCTCAGTTATTATTACATTTCCAAGTGCAAGTGTTCAAGACATTTCACAGATATGGTCTCATGGCACAATAATATACCTAGCTAGTCAAAAGTAAATTCCACTGAGTTCAATAGCATTGATTTCCTGGTTATATTAGCATAGCATTGCAGCATCCCTTTATGGTAGAACGGTATTCTTCCTAGGATTGGGCAAGACATTTTAACCAACCAACAGAGTTTATTAATTGAACAACTGTTCCTCTTCCTTCCCCATCCCTTTTTCCTTGTGTGTTCTGTCTGTGGACAGAGACTGCCTTTTTTGCTGATTAACGTTCTTACTATTATTGATTGTAAGCCATTTCAGGAGACCTTTTTAGCTAAGGAGAGGGATAAAAGAACTTTAAACGAATAATAAAATAGATACGTTCTATTTTTACTCTAAGTAAAACCAAGCAAAAAGTATGCTTGTTTTTCTATGTCATTCATGCATGTGGCACTATAAGCCATAGGGGGGAGGAGAAGGGGTTAAACTTCTATCCCCAACATGCTAGTCCCTCAGCAAACCAGGTGAATGAGCCCTCTCCATCTGATGCCTTTGATCATGCTGACTGGGGATGATAAGACTCACAAGCTGTATGTTGATGTTGTTGTTGTTGTTGTTATGTTGATGATGATGAATACAACTACAAAATATATCATACAATGAAAAAGAAAGAACACAATGTATGCAGCCCCCTGCTATATATATGCTTTTTAAACTTAGTGCGCCCCTCCACCAGGATCATATTTTTTCCTTGTTTTTTTTTCTTCTTCTTGTTTCTAGCTCAAACTTTTTGCTCTTTCAGGAATACCCCCTTCTGCCCAAAATTGCATTGCATCAGCTGAAGGTATAATGCCCTTCTCTTTTATTAGTACATATTCAATAAACAAACCCCTTATATTATTACAAACTTTCTTCTTTATCAATCCTTTTTTCACCCTAATCCCACACACCAACTTATCATTAACAGTTATATTCCAAACTTCTGCATACCATTCAATCAACTGAAGATCCCAGGGTTACAACCCAACACATCTGGAGACCACCAATATGGAGAAGGCAAGCGCAGTCTAGGCTGATATTCCTAGACAGCTCCTCACACAGACTGAGCTCTATCAGCTGACTTTACAAGCCAATGGGGATATAACAGACTGTATATAAAAGCCCTCACATCCATACCACCCTCAATGTGAACAAATAATCTGGTCTGGTCTGGCACCTTCTCTAAAATTTAGATACCAGCCTTATCTTGTCCCTTTGATCCTTGGTGCCATAACTGGACACACACACACACACTCTTGTGTCCCATTTCAAAGTATGGACACAACTCCCATCAGCCCTAGCCAGCACAGCCAGTGATGAGGGATCACGGGAGTGGTACACTAAATTATCTGGAACAGTGCAAATTGCCCACTCCTGGGCTAAGTTTTGACAATCACAGAAGGTAAAATTTTAGTTTTTTAAGGGGGTGGTAGGAAAATGGAACCCCCTTTTTAAGAGGATGCTTTCTATCTGTGTTACATTTTTTGAAATCAGCTGCCTAGTTCCTTAGAGTATCCTTTTTGGGTCAATTAAAGCATTCTTAAATTATTGATCTAAGTGATTATCAATGAAGCATTATAGCCCCATTTTGCACATGCAAAACTTAGACTGAGAATGAAGCTTCCTTGAAAAACCTCCTCATGCATTCACGGCTGAGGTGAGATTTGACTTGGAGACCTCCTAGCTCACAATCTTAGGTGTCACTATATAACAGCAGATCATCAGCTCCTTTCTCACCATGACAGTTGCAGCTTCTCCTGCCTTTCTACACAAAGTGTGACACAAAATTCCTACCACAACAGGTATCAGGGAGAACACTCCACAGGGAAGAAAAAAATCAATAAAGCAAAACCCCACCCCTTTCTCCAGAGGAAAATAATCAAGAGATTTACCATGGCTGCCATGAAGTGACAGGTACTGGACTTCCTGGTTTTGTAGCTGAGAGTTGAGGTTCTGGAAGGAGTTGCCATCTCTTTGCCTCAGCTGCTGCTCCAGGCTTCGGATTCGACTCAAATGTGTCTCAACCAGTGATCTCTGCAGGGGATCAGGCCAGGAATGGGTGGATGGGGTAGCAAGAAAGAGAATATTGAGAAAGTTGTAATGTTGCTGCGTGCCAATCTTGAGAATGGGTGGCCATAAAGACAGTAAGAAGAAAAGGACCTTACATCAAAAGGCCCTTGATTTTAAGGCTAATTTTCCATCCTCCTATTCTGAAATCTTTGGTCTTATATATGTGACTGCCCCATTTGTTTTTCCAGACCCCTGAAAACATACCCAGAACACGCTGGGCACAGGTGATGCCATTCATACACCTGCTGTGATTTAATCCAGTCTTGATTTTCAGAAAGGCCTATTAAATGAGATGTTATGCAGCCCTCCTAATGCTCATTCTAGAACAAGGTGTGCTTCAGAGCTCTTCTACACCAGGCATTTTTTTGATATTTGTTACCTACTTTTGGTCTCATTGCAACATTGAGATCTTTGCTCTGCATAAAGAGCACTTCCTTTCCTGTTTGTGTGATACATAACCTCTAGGTGGAGCTGTGCTAATACACCAGCACAAATAGCACAAATACACCAGAAGACAGAGAATGGTTTTTCCCTTTGTAATCTAATGGCTCTTTTCCACGGCTCTAAAATAAATAAGCAGATAAATAAAGTGTTCTGAAAAAACAGAAACAAAACTGGAGGTCACAATGTCATCCAAAGAGCCCATAAGAAACCATGAGTAAGGCATCACAAGTGCAGAAGAAATGCCTTGTATAGAGAAGCCCTCAGCAGCAAAGCACAGCAAAGCTGCACGTGCAGCCAGGTCATCATCTCACTTTACATGCAGACAAGCACATGCAAAAGAGGGCACTGCATGCCTTGCAGCTTCACTGCTTGAAGGAGAGAGGAAACCCACCATTTGCCCCAGCTCTGACTCAAGATCAGTCTTCTCCACACATAGCTTTTCATAGGCTTGGATCATCTCGGCTAGCTGTTCTTCTCTCTCCTTGCTTTTCTGCAGCTGGAGGGGGGGAAAAGGCAAAACTTCAAAATCATGGTTGATGGCCATCTTTTGCCCCAGATTAGGCTCAGAGGAAGCCTGTTCCTTGGGTCTGAAGCAGAAGCCAAATAGGCACAGCTCTGGTTGGCTGGTCTTTGTGTCAGTCTCACAGCCTCTTTCTCAGAGTAGCTCTTCAAGTGTTAAGAGTCTATTCAATAAATAAATAAGATGTCTTACAAAGTTAGAGCAGATAATCAGGCAGTTGTAAACCAAAAAAGCTAAGGAAAACCAGTCAAGGAGTAACACCAAATTTGTGAAGTTCTGTCATTTGCAGAGGGAAGGGAGCCATGTTGTCTCACTGTGGCCTCTGGTCAAACAGGCTTTGACATAATAAAATACAAGCAACACCACCTCTTTCCAACTGTCTTCAGGTTCCTTGGAAAACAAAATGTGCCTGGTCTCCAGCCAGATTTTCCTGGCTCCTTCCTTAACTTTCTAACGCAGCTATTATTCCAGCCACAGAACTGCATTTCTGAAATTACTTCTGAAATCTAACCACCATAACAACAACAATAAAGCACACACTCTAGTTAGATATTTAGGGAAGATGGAAGGAAGGAAGGGATCATTTTTGATACTAAGTATCATCAGAAACAAAAGGTATGGAAAATGAAAACACCGTGCTTGTTTTGATAAAACTGGCTTCAGTTAGTTTCTGTTTTGTGAGACGGGTCAAGCCAGACTAAACCCCGCTAAAGGTTGAATTAAGAGGGGAAAGTGAAGGAGGGGTGGAAGAGCCCTTCTGCTGGTGGACAGCAGGCAGGACAGCTCGACCACCAAGCAGGTTCCTGGCATGTCAACAATATTTCTGATAGCATTGAAGGCACACCACGTGTTACATGGGTGGAGTGCGGGTGACTTTGGGGTTTTCGAAGCCGGAGGCCCCTTGCTGTCCAGTCACAGTCCCGAAGTTACACAATATTTTCCCTGCCACTGGAACCAGTGCAAGGGAATTCTTAAATTCTCCACTGGGGAACCAAAAAGCAAATAAATAAAACATCATCTGCACCTCCAGTCCTAGTCAGAGATCCAGCAGAGCTTGTAAGCAGCTGATCTGTCACTCTGTTTTCCCCTCCACACACACACTAGAATTGCTCTCTTAGTCCTGTCTTTTTAAAAACATATTAATTTAACAGCAACAGATACGCTGTATTTCTGTGCTCTTACTGAAATGTTCCAAAATGCTGAAGGAGTGAGGTCAGAATTTAGCCCGCAGCTATTTCCAAAAGCAAACACATGGATATAAACAGGAGGTTCCCAAAGCTCAGGAGGCCAAGTAGACAATGTCAGGCCAGAAGGCCCAGGGGTTGGAGTTGTCTTTATACTCATGTGCAAGTTAACACTCAGGAAGAAACACGCACTCATTAATGTCCTTGAAAGTAATGCTTTGCAAGCTCCTTTTGTAAAGCAGCTGTGCTGCTTTTCCTGCAGCTTTGAAGAGGAAGTAGCTAAGGAAACAGTGTACTGAAATTAAATAAATGCAACAATGAGAAACTTATTTTAACATCAGCTGCAGAAATTCTTTTGGTACCTCCTTGGTAGATGAAAGAGTCAATACGCTGGGAATAGGGAGATGGTATGTGGTCTTTAACATGAAATGTTACTTCTCAACAAAAATAAAGCCAGAAACCAGGAAGGGGCACTCTTCCTCTAGCACCTGAGACCAGCTTTGGGTTGGGAAGGGCCACCAAGCCAGCTGTTGGGGGGAGAGGGTCAGCCCCTTCCTGGTCACTTTTGGGGGGACTCTGTCCCCTTCTGCTTTCTCATACCCCCACCAGGGTCCTTGCTGGTGTCAGGCATCACCAGGCATGGCCCATACCAAACTTTTAATCTTGTGGTTGTTACTTGCTTTTTAGAGGTGAGGTGAAAATATGATGTAAGTGGAGAACCTTAGGATTCTGGACCTAGTGACAGATACCCAATTCTCTGCTTCCATGCTGTGTCACAACAACCTTGTGAAGTAGGCAAATCCAAGAGACAGGACTTGGCCCAAGGCTACCCCACAAGCTTTGTGGCTCAGCGCACATTTGAGCACAGATCTCACCATTCCTATCCTCATGCACCGAATAATTAGAATGTTTTATGAAACCGGAAGTGGTGTTGAATGAACAAGAGAAATAAGCATGTTTTACTCTTATTCAGGGTACCAGATCCCATGTGATCAGTATAGGTTCAGGGCAGAAAGGCAAAAGAAAAGTTTTTCATAAATGCGTAATTCAAATATGGACTTACCTAGGCTCTCTAGCTCAACCACCCCAACTGTACTGGACCAACCCTTGGGGATGATGGGACCTATAGTACCATGCTACTAGAGGACAGCAAGTTAGGGAAGGCTGCTCTATCCAATACACTGGCTGTAATCACTGATGTTACTTCAATTCATGTACTGCTCCAAAGCCTCCACACGCAAAAGTTTCTGAAAATCCTCCATTCTGCCTGGCTGAAGTCAGCAGAACAAGAGGAGGGGCAGAGATGGCAATTATACCCATCTTTCCTGGGGGTGCTTTGGAGGTGAAGGGAAAGGGGCTGCAGGTGGCTCAGGATAACTCCCCTGCTGTGATACCCCTTTCCTCTTCCTCAAATGCCTGTTTGCAGATCCGAAGGGCAGCTGGCGCAGCTCTTTCCACATGAGCTGCAAGGCAGCATGGGAAGAGGGGCAGACCCCTGGCTTTCCCTCCCAAGAAGGGGGCTGCTTCCAACCTGAGAAGGCTCTTCCAAGCATCCGTGTGGCCCCTGTCATACTCTCCCCTCAGTCACAGGATTGCTCTCCCCGCTCTCATTTATGTCTGAGAAATCAGCTGCCATTCCTTTCAAGCCTCCACATTCCTTTTGCATGTTCTGCTTGTTATGGTGTGCGTGTTTTTAAACTGAGGCTCCTTTTGCTTGTTTTTCCATGTTGAAAGCTTCTCATGCAAATGCAGCACTGGAATTTGAGATGCGAAGGCTGCATGAGATATAAACCAGCACAGCACTGAGTCTTCACCTGGTTTGAAGTTGTGATTTGAGACACGTAACTCGATCTTCTGCCTGCCATCCCCTGTGCAACCATGCCCTCTCTGTGCTACCTAGAACTCTGGAGTGGAAACTGTAGCAATCTGCAGAAACCTTTCCTTTCCTCCTGCCTTCGAACTGTAATGGAACTGCAGAGCTGCAGCAGGGAAAGTCTCATCAATTTTACCATTAAAAAAAAATAACCAATGTACTGTCCACTGCAGTGCTTGTGTGCACGCAGAAGCTCCGGTAAACTCCGGCTTCTTGAAGCTGCGGCAGTGGGAGTGGGGAGGAACTCTTCCTGCGGAAAGGTGTGAAGATGCAAGGGAAATTGCATGGCAGTGGAAGATTTTCCATTATTAAAGTTACTCTTGAGCAAGCTCCAATCATTTCTCTCACCCTGGTGAGCAGCCTGCAACCGCCCAGTCAGAGCAACAACCCTTTCTTCCAAGCTCAAAGCTGCAGAGGGGTGTGTGTGTGTGTGTGTGGAGAGAATTATCCAGCTGTTGTTTGAAAATCAAGTCCAGTTTTGAGGGCCCTTGAGCAAGACACCCACAAGGGAAACCATCGCTCTGGTTCATTGCTGCTGCCACTCCTCCTCTTCCTCAGTGTTCTCAGCACTTGCTTGCTAGAGAGGAAGTCATCCAGGGCTGTGCCATCCTCTGCTGCTCCTTCTCACCACCACCATTGTCTGGGCAGAGTGACATGCAGACAGGCAGACAAGCAGGACGCCATGATCATGGAGAGGAGCAACCCCAGGGGGAGCTTGTCACTGGGCCCCCTTGACAGGTGCCCAGCCATGCTCACCCTGTGCTGTTTTGCACATACATCCTGTTAAATTTCAGACACGCTTTTGGGAGGCTCCCCACGCTGTCTATACCAATGATTCAGATTACAATGATGAGATTGTTTATGAAACAGTTCGGATTCTAGCTGCAATTCAAGGTCCTGAGACTCAACAGAAAATTCCAGTCAGGGAAATTAGCACAAGGGCAGATGGGGGGGACCAGTCTACCCAGCCATGGAATCAGGGAGGAAATACAGCCTGAGGGAGGGGACACTGAAATGGGAAGCCTCTCTGATGGAGAAGCTCTGCCCTCTGAAGAGGCAGACCTGGTCACTCCTCGTCATCGTCATCACTGGGGGGAAGCCCAATCAGGCGCACAAACGGAGAAGAGATGTACCTGTTTTCACAGCACCTCCTCCCAGGGGAGAGAGAGGCTCACAAGCAAAGCTTCAGGAAATGAACAGTGGAAAGGGCTCAACACTTCACTTTGTGCATGCTCAGAGGCTCAAATGTAACAATAAAGATCATTAGCAAAGAAACGCTGGTGAGACTGATACTGCTTGGAAGGGGAAGCTCGGCTCATGACAGCTTGAACCCTTTCTCACCACTAATCTGCCCCACTGGAATTTCCCATTGGGTCTCAGGATGTTAAATTCCAGCAGCACCCTGAACCGTTTGATCAGCAGTTTCATCACTGTAATCTGAATCAGCAATATAGTCAGCATGCGAGGCCCCCAAGAGTGTGCCCGAAATTTGGCAGGCCGCACATGCATGACATCTGCTGACATCCCCTTTGCCCTCTTCAGCGCCAACCTTGGGAGGAAGACTGCTTGGAAACTGCCAGAGGTCAAGGTGCCCCCATCATGCAGTGCCCCACTGGCATGTCCCTGCTCCCTTTCCTGCGCCAAAGTGGAAGGGGAGTCAAGAGGTCTCCTTGATTACTGTGTACTTGGGCTGTGTACCTGCAGCCCAAACAGACCTTCTTTGCTTAGGTTACAGAGCTAGTTTGGCCACTGCTGCTGCTCAGTAGAGGGTGGGAGCCAAAACCTGGAAGGTCATCCAAAACCAGCACATCTCTGTTTTGGAACAGTGCACCACAATTCACAACACAATGGTACCTCACACATCCTATGGCAGAGGATGAGCTAAGAGGACTGAGTTGATTTCCTTCTCTCTTTAAAGCCTTTCAAGAGTGTTGGCAAGTCAGCTCACCTCACGCTGGAATTGATTCAACTGCTGCTGGAGGTTGGCTTTCTCACTCTTCAAAAGAGAGGTCTCCTTGGAGTCATAGGATGGGAAGATACGTTCCTCTCCAAACTCACTGATCAGTGGGAACTGCAGGCCAGGAGCGCAAGAAAACCAGGCGAATGTTGATTTAAAGAAGAAAAAGAAGAAGGAAAATGCACAGCCCACTTCTCCAAATATTTGCACAAAGTGGAGAGCTATAATAAAGCAGTATGCAAAATTTAAAGTACTAGTCTTCAATTTCAGAGGGGCAGCTGTGTTAGTCTGTTAAGAGTACCTTAAAGACGCATTGTGTATCCACAAGACAGATGTATTGGGGAACAAGCTTTTGTGGACTACAGCATACATCTCAGAACAAAAATATACCCAATTTTACTATACGACCATATCAATTGGCACAGTATTTCCCTCACGGCTAGCTTACCTGTGCTTTATGATATTCTGCTGAGGCTCTGCTCCAAGCATCTGCCTTGCACAAACAAGATGATGCTTGTGCTGGTGCCTAGGATGGCCACAAACCCTAGTTTAGAGTGGACTGCCTTTTATTTGAAGGGCTGTACAGTCCAGGACAGATTTAAATAAAAAGAACCAAAGGAAGGGGTGAACCACCAGGAGCCTATCAACAGCTACCATCTGGGCAGCATGGCTGCCTAGTGGGTGGCTAGGGGATGCTAGGAGTTTTAGGAGTTTTTTCTTTCTAAACATGCATTATGATTGCACCCCAAGACAGTTTTATTTATCAAAATGTGTTATTTTGTGCTGTGTTCTGTTATTTATTATGGTTAACATTAGTATTGAAGAATATTGTGCTAAGTCTTAAATAATATCTGTGTGGTTGCCCACTGTCCTGGAATCTGATTTGATGAAGGGCACTTTTAAATAAACAAACTAACTCTAACAAGACAGATAAAAGAAGCAATCCTATGATTCCTGAGAGAGCATTTCAGAGGCTACATATCTCCCCAATAGGGACAGAGGATGAAATTCTTTTATTCTGACACTAGCTGACTCTTCAGTTTTACCAGCCCTTGCAATGGGCTAGTTAAATAAATACAGTTCGATCCTAGTAAATTTGGTTCAGCAGAGGTCACAGACATATCCACGAGCCTGCCCCTCACCTTGATCTCATACATTTTCAGTTTCCGCTTCAGGCTACTGTTCTCCCGCTCAAGCCCTGTCAGCCGGTTCTTAATGTCATCGTAGGCTGTGATGAGAGCAAAGTGAGAGGCAGAGCACATCTCACTGGAGAGGTCAGTATTGGGGCTGTCCAGCCACTCATCATCCTGGACCAGGGCATCTTGGGTAAGGATGCTGATGTCATCTTCAAACATGGAGTCCATGGCACAATCCGGAACAGGTGGGCGTTCAGCAGGAAACACCAACGCATGGCAAATCCCAACTGTAGGAGTTGACAAGGAACAAAAGCAGAAGCGTAAGGTCTCCACCACTGCCTTTTCCCCCTCCAGCCTCCCTTGCTTTAAATGCCTTATTTTTTCTTTCTTTTTTAGTCCATAAGGCTGAGAGAAAGCCCTCTGTCTTATTTTCTTCTATGTACAGCATCTGCCAGTGACACTGTAAACGGAGTTTTAATTGCTGTAAGCCACTCTGGGACAATTTTTGCCTGGAATGTGGGATAAAAATAGAAATAAGAAAAGAAGCTTGGTAATTAATATTTGGTAATCTAAGAAGAATGCTTCATTGTATCCAAAACAACAAAGGTTCTTACAGCACCTGAAAGATTAACAATGTATTTATTAAGGCTTTAAGGTGCCACAAGACTCTTTGTTATCTTTGCTGTAATAGATTAACAAGGCTACCCCTCCGGGAATTATCATATCAACACTTTTGTCTTTACTCTCATTATCTCCCCTCTCTCAATTAATGGCACTACTGCCAAGCTCATCTGTATTTCTGGCTTCCATCTTAGCATCCCCTTTCTGCTCAAGGCTACCCACCATGTTGCAGGGCAAATTAATACTTTTATTGCTCCACTTCTGTGCCCCAGACAGTAG
The DNA here is from genome assembly GCF_004798865.1 of Varanus komodoensis. Classification (NCBI taxonomy): domain Eukaryota; kingdom Metazoa; phylum Chordata; class Lepidosauria; order Squamata; family Varanidae; genus Varanus; species Varanus komodoensis. The sequence goes on along the minus strand of NW_025336011.1, from coordinate 1,521,926 downwards.
GCGGGGCATTCACAAGATCCACCCATGTGTGTTGAAAGCACAGGCGAAGTTAGCACCAGCTAGTTTGGCCTGCTGAATGCATCAGCTATGAATTTGGAAGCCGTGTGAAGAAATCAACGGACGTGCCTCTGGCAACTCCTAGCAAGGGGAAATCCTGGAGTCAAAGAGGCCTAGTATCCCTACCACACAAATTCAAACTTCACTATTAAAAAACAGAATGAAAACTGCAAAGGTTACATATCAAAGAACACACACACACAAACATGTATACAACTTTCTTCTGTTGATAAATGTTTTTATTTCTCCAACAACCTTTACAGCTTTTGTTCTGACCTCTTTCTATGAGAGGGGAGATACCTGGCTGAAAAGAGAACCCTCCTGCATGGAGATTCCCTTCATGCCCATGTCAGTATCTGGACATTTGTGGAAAAGACTAGCCTGTGTGATTGCGACTCCCTCCACGTAGTTTCGGTGTATGAAAAAGTTGCCAGGATGCCACCCCATCCCCAGTGATCGCTTGCTGCACATGTCTCCATTGCAGTGGGGCTTCTATAGAATAACTTTCTGGTGGATCGGGCTCCGTGGATTAGATCTAACTGCCTCATTATACTAGGCACCAGCGCCAGCCGTTTGGCCTCGCTCGTGACAGAACTGTCTCTGTGTACTTCCATCTGCACACACATATCACCGTCTGTTTCAAGCATCTTCCTGCTAAAATGAAAGGGAAATCTGGGACTTCAAATGCTGAGTGAGAACTTTCTGCTCTCAGACAGTGGAGGAAGAAGATGGATCAATCAGACAGACACACAGGTGGCAAACTCAGACAACTGCAGAACTTAACCATCGTAGCCACAGAATGTAGAAATGGCATGGAAGTATGAAGGAATGGGATGGGGGGATGGCAAATGAAAACCTTAGTGGTGAACGGGGATGAAATCTGGTATTAAAGAAAAGCACCAAATACAGGAAAAGGTGGGAGTCCAAATTGTGTTGCAGCCACTTGGATGGCAAAGCTGTGTGTGTTTTGAAGGTGGTTGATGTGGGTGTATTTGTCACGGAAGTGAAGCTGCAGGCACCATTCCAAAAAAAAGGGGGGGGGGAAGGCTGCAGTGTTTTTGAAAACAACAATGTATGAATGAATCTTATGGCACGTACACAAAAACACCCCCTCATTCTCTGTGACTGGGGGGGAACAAAGCTGGAGTAATTGATAGATACAGATAGGAACACAGGAAGCTCGCTGCCTTATACTGAGGCAGATTGATGGTCTATCTACTTCAGCACCAGCTTTTCTGGGGGGTGGGGTAGGGAAGAATAGACCAGTTTCTACTGGTAGATCTCTGGGTGATTTGCCTCTCAATGGTTTAATAATAGCAAGAACTAGCAGGCCCCAACCTAAATCAGATTGCTGAAACAAAGCATGGGGAAAAACCAAGCCGATACCCACACACAATAGTTAGCCAACAGTTCTTTGAGTGGATTAGGGCCCTGAAACCAAGAGCGTTCATTCTTATTGTGCGAGATTATAATGCCAGACAGCTGACCAGATGCTTCCATTAGTTCTGTGTGTGCGCGTTTAAAACCTTAGTCAGTCATTGTTTAGAGCCAATGACCTGGTTCACATGTCACAGCATCCAGGAATGACCAGGGACAAGCGGAGAGAGCAAGACACTTCTGCTTTTAATTGACAACACAATTTTGGATTTGGTTCATGATGTGCAGACCTGAAAACTCTGGGTTATTTATGAGTTAAACAATCCAGACAAGCTAACATTTGCTGTTAACTCTGAGTTATTTGATCCATGAACAACTCAGTGTTTCTGGGCTTTATAACTCACAAAACAACCCAGGAATGGGGTGTTTCTGGGTTTTTAATTAAAAGTGGAAATGGCTTGTGAGCTGCAATAGCTGGGTTAAACATTCCAGGAATTATTGCCATGATGGGTGATCAGAGTCAAGATGAAGGCAAGTTTTAATCAGTAGGGTTTAAGGGTAACCCATGGAAAAGGCATTTATCCTTAAATGTACTTATGTAAAAGTAGGAGAAGTCTCAAGTCTGTTTCTCTCCTAATCCTTTTCTCCACCCTTTTCTCTCGGCTAGTTTGGCTGTGTGTTCTTTTTGGAATGGAACAGTCCTCTATTTGAAGGGCTTCTACAAGATCGTTCTCTGTTTTGAAGTCATCTGGCTTTCAAAACTGCTCTGGCTTAAAGTTAAAGAAACATCAGAAGAGTGAGAAGGCAGCAGGAGCCTTGAAGGTACCCATCCGCAAGGAGAGCCTGGCAGCAGGTCACACAGCTCACCTGGTCAGACTCTTCAGCACTTTATGGACTGCTGTAATAATTTCCATTTAAATAACTATGATTTTTAAATATGTACCTACGCAATACATTCACGTATTAACAAGCATTGCAAATAGGGGTCATCTTTTCCTCACAGGTGAATCAAAGGGGACACCTGAGTCCTAAGTGCAGTAGGGACAAATCCAGACAGCTGCTCACTGCTACAGGAGGGAGTGGGTGGCATATGAAGGGTCCAAAGGTGGCCTGGGTGGACTCAGTCCCCTCATCGCCCTTCATATTAGTGTGGTTAAAGCTAAAAGCAAATATTCAGGCTTACAACCCCACCTGGGGTGTATTTGGCAAGGGAAAAAAAGCCAAGGTGGCTCTTCTACCTTCTGTTTGTGAAATCATAAATTGCCTCCTTTAATATTTCATACTAAATCCCTTCCCTGCTAAACATTCCTCGATTTTTCTTTTTTAAGATGAAAAGATGTCTAGGTTTATTGCCAGGACAACAGCAACAGTTGCAATCACGATTAAGAAGAAACTCACAAAAGAACAAAGTCTTTCTATACAAACAGAAGAGAAGCAAAACGATGCAGTATCTTGGTATTCATCTGCTATTCATTTTCAGTTATGGCAGAGACTGACTGCAAGCTGCTGGCCTCCAGAAAGACTCTCCTTGAATATTTCTTTAAATTTGACCACTTCATTTATCCATTTGAAAAGTCAAAGCTTTACTGGGATACATCTCTTATTATTACTTGCTCTTTTACCACTGGAGAACAGAGGCCAGGGGGCTTGCCCAAGGCCCCCAGCCGCTCCCTGACAGAACTGGGCCTCAAATGCATGTCTCTGAGATCTCAGCACCCCTCTGGAATAGCTGGCATGTTGCTCAGCCTTTCGCAACCTGCTCACCTCCAGATGTGTTTGACTGCAACTCCTACAATCACCTAGTCAGCCAGCTGGGAATTCTGGGTGTTGCAGTCCAACACATCTGGGTGGCACCAGGTTGAGGAAACCCGTATCAGCACATGCAAAATCCAAAGAGAGGGCTGGAAGAGGGAAGAATGCGAAGAGTTAATGATAACAACTTAACCTGTGCACATTTTTTCCGACTGCCCATCCTTAGCTCATGCATACTTCATGGGCCTACTGAGATTACAAGCTGGTCTCCAAGCAAATTCCAGACAGGGAGTAAAGGTACAGCTTCAATAAGCAAAAGAAGCACCCTTGAAAGTCCATTTGTATTGTCTCCACACCCAACAACATTTCTTGCTGGAGATAGTGTGCTATTTCCCTTCTACATTCCATTGTTTTGTTTTTGCTGGCATGATCTTTTTCCCCATGGGGGGAAGCATTGTGGTTATTAAAGGAATTAGTATTTAAACGCATTAGGTTAAATAAAAGCCCACACACACCCATGCGAAACACATCATTAAGATAAAGAAGAGCACCACCCATGCCTGCAAGGCAAAACTTTTTTTTTAATGAGATAAGCAAAAAAGCAAAATAAGAGGTTCCTTCAACTCTAAATGGGAAGGAAGGAACCACTCAGTGGCTTGAGAGCAATCACTAAGTTTCAGCCCAGCCTAACTCATAGGACAATTGTGCTGAGGATGCAATGGAGAGGAAGTGGACTGTGTAAGGCAAAGGGAGTGGGGAAGCAGGGTATAAATATAGTACTAAAGAAATACATCCATGATATCACAGACTTGAACCTTCACAAATGCAGTACGAACCAACCTCAGAATGCAACTGCCACATTTCTCTGTTCTCCTAATGTTACAAAACAGTTCTCGCCTCCCCACCCTTATTCTACCAAAACACATTCTCAAATATGTCTTTGAGATAAAGCACTTTTATAAACGTGCATTATAAGAGAAAAATCTGTGGGAAAATACATAGGCATTTAAAGGCAACTTTTTTGCACAGATTTGGTGTGTGGGTGTGGCAGAAATGGAAACGAGAAGAATGGCATTGTGTTGAGAGAACACAACCCACAGGGGCTGGAAATAGATGTATCTGTCCATCGGCAGTGATGGAGTGCCAGCTTTGTACAAGGTCGCAGTTTCATCATCCCCAGTGCAAAGAATCAGGGGGCAGATGATAGAGGAGTTTCCTTGCTGGAAGCCCAGCACAGCAGCTGCACATCAGAATAAGCAAATCCCAAAGAGACTTAGTCAAACCAGGAATCAAGGCAGCTTCTTTCTTAGATAAGTAAGAGCACTGGGGAAGGAAAGAGGAGATTTCAAAAGGAACTCAACCTATCTGGAATAGCAGGAGCTTTCTTTAGGGGCTATAAACCTGTACTGCAAAATAGTCCACCTGATTAGCATATCAATATAAAACCAATTATAAAATAACTCATAAAGTAAGCTCAGCAAGAAGTTTTTCCCCATTATTTGCAGCAAGTGCACATACGGTCCACCTTACAAATGGGCCAGTACAAAGGGCTGAAGGGTCCTTTCCACACCACTATTCCTCCGGAGCTGCCCCATGCACCATTTATTTATTTAAAGAGAAAAAAGTGCATACAGGAGCACATATAGATCTTTTGACTCTCTATGTCAACCATCAGGTTGATGGGCTGCATCCAACCTGATACCCTCTAGCAGCTTGGGATAACGGCCAGCATGACCATATTGGCAGAGGCTGATGGGAACTGACACCCAAAAGATCTGGAGGGCTGCAAGTGGAGCGGTGCTATAGAAGCAAAACACTTTCTCTTGTGAACACAAATGCGGACAAATCTAAGCCTAAAGGCCACACTGCAGCTCAGAAGCAGCTGGACTGCAACTCTCTGCATCTAAACCACAAGGCTGTGTTTGATTATCAGAAATATTATTTAATATTTCCGTACTTCAGAGAGATTTGTTAACAGTGTTTGCAACATGTCTGCAGAACCTGACAGGTTGTTTCCACACAACTTGTTGATGCTATACACTTGTAATTTTTATGAATATTTTACCACTGCCTGATCATAATACATTTTAATGTCCATATGTGATATTACAGCATTTAGCATATCTCGTTAACCTTGACCTTTACACTTTTCTTTGGGTAACAGTTGTTATCTTTTTCTCTCTCAAACTCCGCCCCACCCCCCACCCCAGCACACCAGATGATCCTGATCTAACTGAACCAAAGGCCTACCTCACTGGGCTGGTTTGCATGTCACTCAAAGCAATTATTTTATTTGCACAAGCAGGAAGGAACCACTCTCCCTTCCCCCTCCTCCACAGCCAGGAGGCAACATTTTGTTTCCCTTCAGCTGCCTCTCTGCTTTTATGCATTCCAGACCAGGGATTGTGCTGTGTAACACATTCTGGTTTGTTTAACAAACCAGCTTCAGCAATGATGGTCTGCAATTGGCTTGTTTAGAAACTGATCAGAGCCTGTTATAAATCACCAGTCCTATTCTGCATCACAAACCTTGCTGAAATTCAAGGAGATGGGCTAGTGGACAGGTGAACCACTGCTGAAGACCTCCCTCTGTCTGAGCAGGACAACAGGGGAGCAGTAAGGGCATGCTCCAAAGTCTTGCAGAGATTCATTCCTTCTCAGGCACTTCAGCACGCCTTGGTTGGGCGAGCCGTGCGAACTGGCCTCAAATAAGACAACTACATATTTTCCAGTAGCCATGGACAGCGCTAAGCTGCCCTGAGACGTTCTGAAGGGGACGGGATAAAAAAGCTTTTAATAAATAGATATAGAAATAAATTTCTGACACTCATTCCTGATAAATTACAGAGCTACCGTGGTGGTTGGAATTGGGGACCCAGGAGATACAGGATCTACTCCCCATTAAGCCATGAAGCTAATGGGGTGACTTTGGGCCAGTCACTCACTCTCAGACAGACCTATCTCACAGGGTTATTGTTATGAGGAAAAAATGGAGTCGAGGCCCACGTTCGGGTTCCTCATAAGAGGAAAAAAGGTGGGATTTAAACACAGTGTCATCATCTAATAAATTCGTGTGGGATTTTACCTTTCAGGAGGTGCCTTTTCAGGAAGTAGCTAACACTAGAGTTCAGCCCCTTCCTCTAGTTAAACTTCTGAGGTGCATCACAGATTTAATTGTATGTGGATGGCTATGCTGTGGTTGGTGCATAACTTGCCAACAGTTTAGAACCAAGACATGAGGTTTGTTCCAGACCTGGGAATAGATCCACTGAAATGGATGGGACTTGAATTATTCATGGTTCCAATGGCTCCAAGTGAAATATGACTAAGTCTGAATTTGACCCATGCTGTTTTGGTTCAAATACACAAGATTCCACTTGTCTTCAACTGGTGAAACAGTGATAATCCATGAAATGTTAGGCTCCTGGGCAGCAGAAACTGAACCCAAACTGGGATATGTGCAGAATACCACCAGTTCAATTAAAAAAAGAGGAGCTGGTACATGCTTTGCATGCAGAAAATCCCAGATTCAAGTCATATCATCTCCAGTTAGTTGGATCAGATAACAGGGTAAGGGGAAAGCGCCTTTCTGGTGAGCTGTTTCCAGCCGGAGCAGACAAATCTAGGTTAGATGCTGGCACAGTCTCCTCTGCCATAGCTCAGCTTCTTCGTTTATTCCTGCCTTCTCCAGCCTGGGGCCCTCCAGATGGGTTGGCCTGCAAGTCACGTAACTCCTAGCTGCTGAGCACGATGGAAGCTACAGCCCATCATTTCTGGAGGATGGCTGATTTTGTGGCCTGCAGGTCTGTAAATCTAACTGTGGCTACCAAGAGGTTGTGAAGTCTTCTCATGCTGTTCGGATTGTGCTCTGTTTTTCGCCCCCATGGAACCAGAAATTTCTCCTGCCTGACACTGCTTCAGTGACAGAATGGAAAAGAAAGGTGGCCAGGGAATCAAAAGCAATTAGGCAAAATACTTCCTCATCATGGCTAAGGAAGTGGCAGCAGGGAAAAAGAAGCAATATTCCCCTTAGAAAGAAAGACAGCCAAAGTGAATGCTGTTTGGTAAGGAGTGGCTTACCAATGTTACTTAGGACCATTCAATTGGGAAGAATCCCATGGGGTCATTTATCTAACCCCACATCCCTTTCTGAACAGGAATGTGCTCAGGAATTTGGCACAGCCAATTTCAGCACCCAAAAACAAACAAACTTCAGTCCTAAAACCTTTAGGAAAGCATGCAAAATAGGACACTTGCATATAATTTACACATTTTTTCCAGGTTTTTTTCTGCATTTCAGGGAAAGAGGCAGAGAACTGTACTGGTCAAAGATAACAAATATTCCCTACTACATGCCCTCTTTTTAGATTCCTAAGAATTCATGAGGCTTTGCTCATTCAAGTTTGTCTTGACAGTTATAGAATCTAGAAATGTTGAATTTTGGCAATTAATAAGCAGGTGATAAGAAAGTTAATATTTAGTTTGCATGATATGCTGTAAGAATCCACAGATTCACAGGGATACTTGCAAGTGTGACGAACAGAGAGTGCATTTTCTATGTCAATATTAAATAGGTAATATATGCATGCAGGAAATATCCATTTGCAAACCCTCAGTATAGACATATACATGAATGGAGACATCTGCATTGGCCAGGGTTCCCCCCCCCCCCCACATGCCTAAATGGCACCAAATATGCATTTGCAGCTGGATGATGTATGCAGTTCCACAACTGTAGGACTAGCTGCCAAGAATTCCTTTCCTGCATACCATTGTGTAGACACGGTATGCAGATGGCACGGTCTAAAGGTTAAGATTTTCTCTCACACTGGGGCAGAAGAGAGGAGATGATCTGCGTATCCAACACCGCTGCCTCTTTGCAGCACTCCGAAGCTCTTAAACTTTGCTACACTGAGGACCACTGTTCTGTTTTGCTTCTTTCTAGCATTCCTTTTACTTGTAAACTGGGTGCTCCTGTGCTGAAAGGAATGGATCCAGACTGGGGCTACTGGGAACTAAAAGTACAGCCAGGGGATGACCACAAATGTTTCAGAAGTAGAGGTTTTAAAAACCCAAGAGGAGCAACTTCCCCCTATAAAAAGCCCAATGAAGGCAAAGAATGTGCAGAATGGTCACTGGGAGCATTAGATGAAAAGAAAGCATGAAAAACTGAAAGAGGAGTGTGGGGAGAAAGTAAAGGCTATTGGAGCCCTTTCCAGCTTATAATATCCTGGAGGAAGACATAGATGACTGGTTACCTAGAAGAGGAACATTGAGGATACCCTACAACCTTTTGCTGCACACCCCATCTGTAGCATTGAAGTGGAGAGACACAGACAGAAAGTATTCTGCACTAAACCAATCAATCATGTTCCCCCTTCAGCATTTTCCCCTCTGATTTACACCATGGTCTCAGGGGCTACCTGAAAGAACTCCAGATACCACAAGTGACCTGGGACCACAATCTGATGACCACTGAACTAGGAAGAACCTGTTCACATAAAAAAGGGTGGGATGAAAAGGAGAAAGTTTAGTAAAAAGATCTAAAAGTGCTGTTCTCTAACTGCAGGTGCATGGAGAATATCTGCTTATTCCATCTGATCATAGGGCCTACTATAAGCACTCTGCACATGTGCAGATGCACTCTTACTGGTTACCTTGCATATCCTAGCATTCAAGCATATTCCAAGAGATGCACTTGTCAAGTCCTATTCATTTCAATGGGGATTGTCCTGAAGAAATTCCCACTAAGCTGGGCTCCCAGTCAGGTGTGTCTGCCCCTCACTCTGTTGCCTTTGATGATGTTGAAAGTTTGCCCCCTACAAGCAGAGTTGGCACTGTGACTGGACAAGGGCTCACACCCCAGCAAGGACCCACTGCGGCAAGCATCTCCTCTTCACCAGTGCAGCCTGCCTGATCGTCTCGCTCTTCCAAAAGCCCAGACAACAGTGGGGGTGAGAGGAGCAGCAGCAGATGCCCCTGCCTGCTTGTTCCCCGACCCTCTTGAACATCAAGCAAGCAAATGGTAGCAGTTGTGCGAAAGAGGAGCAGGGGCAAGAGGAGCCCGTGCCAATGGCAGCAAGGACATAGACCCACTGAGCAAAGGGAGCCCATGGGCATGTCTTTCTCCAGGGCCATCCAAAACCTGGAGCTGATACTGCCTCCTAGCAAGGTTAGCCCTAGAGAAGTCAGCCCTGGCAAAGGATTGCAGATGCTACAGCATCAGGTTGCCACTGGTGATAGAGAACTGCAGAAAGCCTAGGTTCAAACCTGTGACCAGGTACCTGAAAAACCCTGGGGATGGGGGGGGGGGATGAGAGGAAATGTGGACCAAGGATAGAGACTCAGAACACACAGGCCTCTGCAGCAGCCTCCCATTCTCCTGCCCTCATCCTCCCCGCCAGGTTGCAAGGAGATATAATCTGCAAGAGCCAGATAAGGAAACTACAAGGACATGGAAGCAGCAGCCTGTGCATCACAAACCTACTAGGCCAGTCATGGAGCTGCGAAGAAGCCACACTTTCCACCATCCCTGACATGCAGAAGTGAGCAGGGAGCAAAGTTCACTTTGCATGTACTCAGAGGCACTCTTCCTCTATTACCGCTTCACAAATCATATTCTAAAGGGTCAACCCAGGATGAGCTTTGTACAATTCGATTAGGCGGGGGTGGGATGAGGATCTGCTTTGGGGCAATATCAAAACAAACAGAAGAGTGGTAGGAAGTTGCTGGGGTGGGGTGATTTGGCACAGAACAGGGTAGAGCGAAGAAGGGGGGCAAGAACAGAAGCAACTCGTCATGGCACAGAGAGATGCGTGGTGCCTGGAATCCAATGGTGTTGTGAAAAGCTATGGAGCAAGGGCATTTTGGCACAAGCATTCATTCAACCCTTCCTTAATGCATGTCTTTCCTACCTGGCTTCCATCTAGAATGGACCAATTAAACAAGCAGGCAGTTCAGTGTATGCGATGGGATGGCAACCAGCATGAAGAATGTGTGGGGAGGGACACAAAAACACCACCAGAGAGGGCTGGAGGGGGAGAGGACCCCCTATCCAGGGAAGAGAAGTGCAAGAAGATGGAAAGCTATTGGTGGGGGGGGGGGGGGAGAAATAACTGTTGGAGGCATCGAGCCAAGATGGTGTGAGATGCTGTACATCGTGTACACTGAGTAGGAGTGGGAGCAGAAGGATGGAAAGGCCAAGAAATACAATGGGAATATGGGAGCATTTCTTTTAGATGTCAGTTTGGTACAAGATGGGGAAAAGATTATTAGGAGAAGGGGATGCATTGACCCAGGAGCCAGAAGTACAAAACGAATGGAAAGTCAGGGAGGGGGAAAGTAACAGATGCCGAGAGTCAGGAACAGGATGGGAAAGCAGTGAGTAGTGGCTGCAGATTATTGGTACTATGCGGGGGAGGGGGGCATAGGGAGGGGAAATTAGTTGGGATGCAGGGGCAGTGTGGGGCTGGGCGAGGGGACAGCATGCAAGTCACCTGAGTGGGAAATGGGGGAAGAGCGGGTGCACACAGGGAAAAAGGAGTGGGGTAGATTCCTCGGAGGGAAAGCCGCTTAAAGATCAGCTTGAGCGAAGTTGAAGGGGCAGCGTGGAAGGGGGGGCGGTCAGTGCATATGGGGACCGGCGGGAGGGGCAAGCAAACCTGGAGGGCGGCGGCATAAAAATGTGATGGGCAGAGGCACAAGTCTTCCGGGGGCAACATACAACTGGGAAGAGAGAGCACGAAACCGAGCGAGGGCAGCTGCTAAGAGGGGCACACATAGGGAAGGGAGAAATGGGGACTCATCAGCCACACAATTAAATGGCGAGCGAGGGAGAGCAGACAAATAACCGGGGACGGGGAGCCTGGGCGTGTGCTTAAGAAGCGCCCTCCCCTTGCCCCCCCCCCGTTTACCAGGGAGGTGCTGGGCCGAGGCCATGGAGCGCCCAGCTGGCTGCCCTGGGGCGCCCCGGGGGGAGCCGTGTGGGTGGACCTCCCCCCTCCTGGGGGGGGAGCAGCCTCGTCATCCCCCCCGGGGCGCAGTGCCCGGAGCGCCTGCCTAGGCAAGGCACCACCTTTGCTACCCCCACAAATGCTTCCCCCACCCCCCCGGCCGCCCTTATCCTGCTCGCCAGACGGATTCTTGCACGCAAGGGGGGGGGGTCGATGCAAGGGGGGGCTGGACTTACATCACCTCCCAGCTTGGTCGGGAACGCTCCTTCATCCTGAGGCGGTGAAGACTCTGCAAGCGGGCTGCTGTGGGGAGGTGCTTGCTGTGGGGCCGCCGGTGCGGGGAGCGACTCCCCCCCCTTTGTTTTTGTTGCTTCTTCGGCCCCCTACCCCCCTCGCTCCCCGGCGGATCGCGCTCCGGCTCCCCCTCCCCCAAGCTCACACCATAAAGTGTGCTTTCATCAGGCTGGCAGCGCCACAACGCGTCCCACGTGGTGGCATCACCTTTTGTGGCCTACGGCGGCCCTGCCACACCTCCCCATTGCCAGAAATAAGGCGGGGGGAGAGGTGACGATCGCGGTGTGGAAGGGGAGGCAATGTTTGCAAAGCGTCCTCTTCCCCCGCCGCCGCCGCCGCCGCCTGTGCCGGCTGGCCTGGTACAGTCTCCCCTCTCTGTTTCACTTGCTGTTCCAGCTCCTGTTTCCTGCTCCTGATAATGCAAACACGCAGAAACACACATTCACCAGAAGCAGGAAACTGTCACACGGCAAAAGAGGTACTTACTTCTTCCTTTTTTTTTAAAGAGAACCTGCCACAACAACAACGCCCCCCCCCCCCCCGCGTCCTTGCTGTGAAACTGATCACAGAACAGCAAGCCAAGCCACAAAATCAACTTGGTGCAACTGAGAAAGGAGTTGGGGGTGCCCTTTCGATTGTGATTATTTATTCATTCATCTTCGGTTTCAAGTCACCGGATAGTTTTTGAAGTGCGAGGTGATAAAAGAGTGGCCCTAACTTGTGTCCGTTCCACCCTTTTGCTTACTTTCACAACCCTGCACCAACCCTACAATTCAGAATGCTGTTGGAATTAGGGTGGGAAAGCAAATGCAAAAGCAGCAAATTCTGAAGCTTGATCCAAAATAGTCAGCAAGACTTTAAGTTGTAAAAGAAACTGTCAACATGACAGCAAAAAGGCAACCACTGAAAATATAACTGAGGATATATTTAAATACAAACAAAATGAAAGTGTCCAAAATCCTAAAAGTCAATTGCAATTCTGAATGATTACATTACCTGGAATGAATGCAAATATATTTTTCCATCTCCTATTACAATGTTTAAGTATAGAGGATGTCAAACACAGACTATATATCTCATATCCCGTAAAAGACAAAACATTAATTCAAGAGGTGGAAAAGAGCATTATGTCACAAACAATTATATAGGGTGAAAGGATTTCTAACGGTATAATATCCAACGGTTCCAATATCCAACGGTATAACATTATCAGGCACAAATCTTTTCAAGTGTGGTAAACTACTTTGCAGGCAATAGGCATATTTTATGTATGTAAAAGCCTTCATGAAGCCCTCTGCAAAATCATCTATAGGTTGTACTTGATGTATAAAAAGAATGTATAAAGTATGTATGTAAGTGACCTGCTGCAAAAATAGAACCCTTTATGACATGCAGCACATAAAATAAACATTACATTCAGTCATGGAAAATTAACATCAAGTGTGTGACAAAAATGGGTGGGGGGGAGCAGAATAAGTACTTATGTATTTTTATTATAATCCTTACGATCTACTGCACCGAATCCATAAAATCCAAAGTTTAACTGAGAAATCAGAAACTGAGTCACTTTTAAAATTACAGGTTAGTCATGTCACCTATCAGGGATGCTGTAGGAGTGAATTTCCGGCACCGGCAGGGGACTGGCTTTCCAGCTCTATGCTTCTGTAGCATACCTTATCAAATACTCTTCCAAGGTGAAGGCCCAAGTAAACAACATAAAGATCTTGGAAACATTGCACACTTCACAGGGGTTCTTCTCTGTAAAGGTTTCTCTGGTGATTTTGCTCCTGTTCCTCTGGAATTTACCACTCTTTGCAAAGGATGGAGTCTACCTAGGGAGGGATCATTCAAACCTTGGTAGAACTTTCATACAAATCTACCTAGTAGAATTGTATTTTGAACATGAGTTACCCAAAAGAATGGCAAGTCCTAATCACATGTGATCTGAAAAATGCTATATGCATGCGGTGAGGATGAATTGTCCCCCTGCTCTCTAGCTGGCCTCTAAGGTTTGGCATGGGCTGCACTGGATGTTTGCCTGGTTATCTTTGCCATCATAAAGACCAGAATTGTCTGGTCATAAAGAGTTGTTTGTTTTTAAGGGGCAATAAATGGAGAGCTCCAAGATACAGCATCCCTACAGTAATTTTAGCAGCTGCCCTTTTAGTGGCACCCTGAGCAATAAGGAAATTAGGGAAGGAACTAAGAACTAAAAACTAAAGAAAAGGAATTAGAAGAACATTAGGAATCTGTTCTGATAAAACCAAAGGCTCCTCTGGGCCAGCATATGGTACAATTAGTGGCCACCCAGTTGCTTATGGGAATCCTTCAAGCATGAGAACATGAAGACAGTGATACCTCTCACTCCTGTTTCCAGCAACATGAGGCAATATCCAGAAAGAAAAGGTGGAAAGCCTAAAGGCTGCTTAGGATATAACTCTGGGCTGCATTACCTTGGGTAAAATGATCATGAAATATCAGCAGTACGGCCTGAAACTGATCTTCTGATGTGCCATCATTTCCATTGTTCACACGGAGGTGAATTTCTGCATTCCATCACTGCAAGGCCTGCTTTGAAGCCAATGCAGCTCTCCGAAACCAGGTCTGCTGTTTTCTTGGCCCTGTTGTTTAAAAAAATACCTCTCCTTCCAGGTTAAATGCAGCTCTTAAAGAACCAGAAAGAATTAGCGTCCATCTCACCACCCTTCTGATCCTGAAGATGTTAGCTCTTGGGTGGGGAGGAGGAGAGAGGGCCTGCAGCTCAGCAAGTTCTGCTGTTACCAACCAGCTTCCAGACATGGTCCCCTCCTGCTGTCTCAGGAGCCTCACCTATGGAAATTAATGGGTTAGGGTAATCTGCATGGCAAAGCTCTGTTAGCAACATGGAACCGGGGCATGGTTCCTTCCAGAAAACAGAAGCCAGTGAAATTCTTCATGTGGTTTTGGGGTTGCCAGCATGGCCAAGGAAGACAAGATGCAATTCATTAAAAAGTAACACAGTCCTTGGCAGTCCAAATGGGAACAATCATGCCTTGAATTCTTGGAGAACTGCTGCCTGTCAGCCTTCCCTAACCTGGTGCTCTGCAAGTGTTTTGGATTCTAATTTACGTCAGTCCTACAAGCATAGTCAAGAGTCACTATGACAGAAGCATAGTCCCAAACATCTGGAGGGCACCAGGTTGGGGACTGCTGGAGTGGACTAAAGGTACCATGATGAAGCTAGACATAAAGAGGTTTCAGATGGCCTTGTACGAAATATTACTGTTCAGTTTTGTCATACTTGTATGGCCTACCATTCTTTCTCCATGGAGCTCAAGGAAAGGAATCCTGGTTCCTTAAAGAGTTCTACATCCAAGCACTGATGCCAGCTTAGCTTCAATGAGGTAGTTGCATCTAGTCCCATCAGACCATGCCCTGTGACCCTGCTTAAGCTTGAGGGGTCCATCAACCACATGTTCAGACAGATGGGCTGGATGTTGAGACCAGCCTTCTCCTATATGATTTTTTCAGATTTATTGGACTGCGAAGTCCCATAACTCCCAGCAAGTATGGCCACTGGGGATGGTAAGAATTATGGTCTGAACCATCTGGAAGGCACCAGATTGGAAAAAACTAGTTTAAACTCTGAAACCAAGCCTAGCAGTTGGTTTACCACTCCATAATGGTCAGACCCACATGTCATTTTGAGATAGATCTAAAGCCTGGGTGTGGGGAGGCAGGTGACTCCCCCATTGCCATGGCTTCCGGCTGTCACATGAGTCATGCAGACATACTGCATACTAGCATTTTCTCAAAACAACCCAAGTCCACTGATGCGCTGCCCACTGATGGTCTTCTCTGCCCATTATAAAATAGGCTTTCTTCATCCTTATCCCCAGCCCAGGTACTGATGTTACCTGCTCACTGTAGCCAAAATTCTAAGCAGCTTGCTCAGAGCTGCACTTTCCCATTGTTGTCATCCATTATAGTCCAACAAGGACTGAAGGTTTGTTGAATTCAGTGGTTCCTTGTGCTTCGCAGACTCAGTGGTTCCTCAGGCCTGATGCCAGAAGTGAAACTTTTCAATTCAGCAATTTAAAAATTGTGTCTCAAATGCTAATTTTACTAATTATTACAATATCGATTTTCAAGCTAACATACAGTTACGTAACCTTTTCTCTTTTGTAAATATGTACTTGATACTATGTTTGTGATATTTTCTATTTTTCTAATACAATGGCAATATATAAATTAGAATGACCACTACAAACACAAGACTTAAAACTATTCAAGGAAGCAATTTTAAAAATTGTTTCTCAAATGCCAATGGAGCTAAATATATTTTGTTCAGACAAGTGCCTGAAAGGTGTGCAAAGAGAGAGAGCTATCAGAGAAGGTCCCAACTCTGCATCTGCTCTCTTGCATCCTCTAGTTCAACTTCACCAACAGGTGGAGAGAGGCCTCTCCCGGAGCTTTTTTTTCCTTCTTAAAATGGCATTTGTATGGGTGGAACAGTTGCAGATACATATCAGAATATTCCTAATGTGATTTACATTGCTATATTCAGAACAGAACCCATTGATTAGCAGCCATTCCATCTGGCTACAGTAGCAGAAATCAGCAGACAGACCCACTCCATTGGCTCAGCTGAAAGACCAGCTGCCATCTGGTTGCTCAGCATCCTGAACTGTCTCCATTGAAGATGGGCATTGTCACTTTAAGAACCAGTGCTGTAGTTTGCTCAGTGTCCTTTCCCCTTCCCAGTTCTTTTTCTATTTGCATCTTGTTATTAGATTGTCAGCCTGCTGGCAAGGACGGTCTCACTTTTTAATCTCTGTACAGTGTCTAATATATTTTAAGTGCCTTATAATAATCATAATTACTGCCAGCATCACCATCATCACCATCTATTATCTTTATCATTAGAATTTTCCAGAGAATTATGCATAATCTTAAGACATGTTTAAAGTTGCATATTTTTACACAACGGTTTCCATCCCTCATGCTTGCATTTCAGGATGTTCACATTCACACTCATAAGGTTTTGAGATTGTGTCAGAGAAGCAATCCATCCAAGAGCAGGCAGAAATATTCACAGTCACCTGAGCTTCACTTAAAACAAATTCACAAGCACTTAAGGCAAAACTGACCATGTCTAATCAACAGATACAGTTTTTAGCATCACCATTTAGCCCTTAAACACCACAGGTAAGGATGCCTTTGAGCATGTGTTCCTGCTGTGAGAATTGATTTGCTAAAGGGCGGTATAAAAATGCCTTAATAAAATCTGGGATTAGCAGGGAGTTGTGCTACAGACTCTACTGTAGGTCCATATCCATCTTGGCCAGTACTATCAACTCTGACTGGCAGCAGCTCTCCAGGGATTCAGACAGGAGACTTGCCCAGCTTTCCTTGGTCTAGCAGGGCTTGAACCCAAGCTCTTCTGCAGGCAAAGCATGTGCTCTGCCACTAGCCACAATCACAGCCCCTGCTGGCTTCAAGGTCTACGAATATTGCTTCCACACAGACTTAAATGGCAACAGCTTTTGCTTAGGCAACAACCAAAGATCTGCTGTGCAGCCTGACAGCTGAATCTAGTTCCTGCAGGGCAGAAAGCAGGCAAGGATGAAGAGGCAAGGAAGATCTGAGAAACATTACAGTCCCAGCAAAGCATTTCAGCCACATCCAAAAATTGAGCTAGATCCAGAGTTAGTAAAACATGGGACTGAGGTAAGTTATGACTAATTTATTCCATTGAATTCAGTGGCTTCACACTAAACATGTATAAACCTGAACCCGGCCCTGTGTGTTTATAACAAAGCCATTATAGAGCGTGTTGAGAGCAACACGGATATATTTATCTTATTTATTTATTTAAAATTGCACAGTGCTTCCCTCAGCGATTCTTACAACAACCTTGCAAAGTAGGCTAGTCCCTCATATTACAGTGAAGGAGACAAACTGCAAGAAGTGGTTTGCCAGAGATTTCAGAAGTGGGCTGAGAGAACTCAGGAGTTCCAATTGAGCACTGTTAGGGTGCAGTCTCATTATCTCCATAACAGAAGCTTCTGAACTCAGAGGCTGGTGAACATCCATGGGCAGGTGTGAGGTGTGGCACTGGCAATCTCTGTTGCCACCTCACTCTGTTTTATATCTAGATGCTTGTGTTTGGCCCTGTAGGTAAATTGCTGGAGAAGTAGGGAGTCCAGGCATGGAGAGGAATCTGCCTAAACCCTCCGTCCCAGCCTCCCTGCCTCCTCTCCTGCAGCACACCCCTTCTGGTCCTCTCCAAGGCATAGTTGTGATCTGGGGTGGAGGTGGCCAGGGCAGGTTGGGTGTGAGGGTGCAGGTCAGGCATGCAACCTTCAGAATTCCAGCTCCAAGAATGGAGATCTCTGATCTGGGGCCCCAGAAAATCCCATGGCCTTCTGGACAATGTCAGTAGGCCACTGAACAACATCTTAACTGCTTCTCCATAATATTTTCCCGGTGTAGATAAAATGGCCTGTAACATGGAGAGCAATGGCAGATAATGAAGGGCCATTTATTGAAAGCCTTAACCAAAACCATTCTGCTTATATATGTGTGTTGGCTTCTATACAGGCCTCTGTATATTCAGAGGTTTGGATATGGGTTTTTATAATGTTTTGATATTTGTAAACCACCCAAGTGACCTTTAGCTATTGGGCAGTATAGAAAAGTAATAAACAAATTTATGAAAGGCAACCGCAGTCTCATTCCAGCCTCTATCCCAGGGGAGTGCAAAAGGTAGATCTCCAGATATTTTGAACTTCAGCTCCCAGAAACCCTTCCCACTATGGCTAAGGTGGAGAATGGTGGGAATAGTCCAAAACATCTAGTGATGTACTTTCTCGTAAAGTCCCACTCTACCCTTTACAATCCAAGATGCAGCAAGGCTTGCTAATGCAAGATTCTAGCAGAGCAAATCACTTGAGACGGCTCAGACAAACCAGTCAAGCTTCACTTTGTATCAATAAGCAGAAATAAGAGCATTGGGTAGCCTGACTTACCAGGAACTTCCTTGCCAACCCCTCAAATGGCTATCACTTGGAACCCATGCGTGAACAAAGCAAGGCAAATAGCACTGCCTTAGATTCTGTCTCTGGGCTGCACCTCATAACCCAAATTATAAGAGGATGCATAAAATAAAATAAAATAAGTGAGGAGGCGGTGCAAAGGAGACAGATATTTTGGATAGAGCGGCAATTTTCGCATGAGCACTTGCAAAAATAGCATTCTGATTAAGCCTGTTTTTGCAGAATTCAGAAATTTCTGGTTTCTTTTTCATTCCCTTCGGTAGAGCAAGGCAGGCATCTCATTGCAGCCTTCCTTGCCATGTCCCAGCTATGCATCACCAGAAAAACAAATCATCAGCATGTGCTAATTTATATGTACAGATGCAAATTTGGAAATAATCACTATAATTTAAATAGAAATACAAGACATCTCACCATAGCGGGGAAGACAGCGCCAGGTGTCCCGTGTACCTCCTATTCCGTTGGCTTTCCAGGTGCACACTATGGATGGCAACCTCAAGGCCCTGTCCTGCCTTCTGATCTGATGGTTGTCTTTAAACCAAACATGGATCTGACGGCCCTTCAAAAACAGGACTGCAGCACACATGGCCATTGTGCTCTCCCCCTCTCCACACAGACATTGATACACACATGCTGTGGGATTTTTAAAATGCAATTATACAAGCAAGACAGAGGAGGAGGGGAGAATCCTCTTTTGTACCCAAGATTTAAAAATAAAATCCTTTGCTCACAAATAGAAGTTGAAAGGAGAAAGAAGGGGAGAGGCAGACATTATTTCCTGGTTTTTCTTTTCTTTTCTCTCCATTTCCCAACTTGCTGCAGAATGCTTTGAAGTACAAATTAGGGCATGCCATCAGCTCTGATGTTAAAGTTGATGGAAGGGAAGCAAAAAATTAAAAAAAACTAAAACTAAAAACGAGCAAACAAATGGAGCACACACAGAGAGCATTTCTCCCATCTGCCTAGCTTTCTTGTGTGAAACTAGGCAAGTGACTCAGAGGCAAAGCGTAACATCTGGAGATATAAGAGAAATCAACGTTTTCCTACGAAGCGGCAAAGGAAGGAAGTCACCAGCTCCACCCCCTCTTCTTGGGCCTCCTTCTCACTGAGGCGGCAAGGCTGAGCCTGAGCTGTACCACTTCTGGAGCAGGTGTTTGAATGCTTCTCCCTGCAGGAAAAGAAAATCCCTTGACTAGCACTCCAAGGAGAACATTCTAGTCTATTCTTTTCCCTGACAGGTTAGTTTCCTAACTGCAAGAAGCACTTTGTATGGAGAAACACAGGGCCTCCACATGCACTCTGAGTTGGTACAGCCCAGACCCAAGTATACTGCCTCAGATGATAAAAGCTGTACCTTTTGCTGGTCCGACACAGCTGGTGAGGTGGCACACATGAGGGCTTAGCTCCACATTTTATCCCCGACTTCCTCTAGCAGAGGGCTAGCAGCGGACAGAGCCAGGGTGAGGGGTATAACGTAAAACTGAGACAGAAGCTCATGCATTGGCACACTGTCACCTTCAGTAGATTCCAGAAACCCCACTCCCTTTCTTCTCTTGGCCTAGGAAAAATCCTGTGGCATGGCCCATGTTTGCAGACTCCTGGAAGACTCGTTGTATAGCCTTTTTATGTGACCAATACATGTGCCGAGCTACCACCAACGCTGAACAAATGACGCATCCAGAGCAGTCTTCCCAGAGCTGGTGCCCTTCAGATGTGTCAAACTACAACCCCTACCAACCCCAGCCAGCATAGCTGCTGATGGGAATTGTCACCCAAGCCTTCTGGAGGGCATCAGTTTGGGGCAGGTTGTCTTAAAGGGACAAGGAAAAGGGTTGGTATCTAGAACAGCAAATTTCATGTGAAAGCTGCTGAATCTTGATAGTGTATTTGGCTTTTCATATTTTGATGCTGCGTAGAGCTAATAAAAATCCTAGCTAGTCATCAGCCTTAACATTCACTCCTTCAGCTGCCTGTGGTTCAAAAGAGCACATATTAACACAAACAAGTCTGCAAGTCAGTGATATATGATCACAATGGAAATCAATCTTTGGCAGTTGAAATACTTGCATATTTGAGTACTGGATAGTTTTAAAGCTACCAGTTAAAGCCACAGTATGCACACTGTGGTCAGGGGATGGAAAATGTTGGATCGTTTTTTAACAGAATTGGGTATGCATACACCTAACTTAATGTGCACTAAGATAGAGGACAAAGCATATGAGCACATCAGGAATGTGTGTATACTGATATATAAAGCAAAATGGGACATATAGTGGGCATCCATGTTGAGTCATAACCAATGAAATTATGAGCCCTATGTGGAAGTAAAAAGAAAAACTGATGAAATTTAGTGGATTATTTCCAGTGTAAAAGGTCAAATGCATGGAGATGAACTTCAGGTGTTATAGAAAGCCTGGTACTAGTTTCAGTTGAAAAGCTCAAAGGTATTATTAAACAAAATGTTCAGTGCTCAATAGTAAATCCAAAAAACGTAGGATTCTGGTTGCTACACTGGACCCAGGTCATCCTGAGGAAGTTATGGTATCCACAATGGCTTTAAGCTCTTTCCACTACCAGTACCAGAGTACTTCTGGTAGAGCAGTTCTTTGGAATTCTGGCTTATCAGGAACTAGAAAAGATGCTGGTATGTGCGATATGATTACTTCTGCTTGGCCTCTCTTGCCAAAGTGGCTAATCAAACAATCCTCTGTAGTTTGTTTAGCATTATGTCTAAAGTGGGATCGCCTAATGTCTCCTAACAAACCAAAAACATAAGCTGTGCTTTGTTCTTGGCTTATAATTCTGGCTCCTTAAGAGAGCATTCTGTGTCTGCAATGCCATCATTTCTTCCAGTCTTTTCTTAACAATTGCCTCCTCTTACTCTATATGAAACTAATAAGAAGCTGACTTATTTTGTAAACCTTGCACCATTATGTTGTTGAACACGGGTGCTTGTAAGCAACTTGCACTTGTCATTTTGCATCTATATGCATGAGTTTTTATCATATACCTACTTTAAAAGGTACAACTCTTTATGGTGATACCTTTTCAAACAATCCAGTTTGGACAGTATATGCATCAGATGATAAGGAATGAGTTGGCTAACAAATATGGTATGTAATAGGCTTGAAATAGCTGTATGTGATTGTTGAAACACAGCAGTCCAAAACCATAGCTTTTTTTCATAATTTCCAGTGGTTATGTCACTCAAGTCCTTATAGCAAGGGTCCCAACCTTTTTGGACCTGTGAGCGAGTGAATTACTGCTTTAGTGTTTGTCACCTCTGTAGCTCTTAGATTACATCTTATTCAGCAAAAAGCTTCACTTTTGTGTTTACCAGACACTATATTGTCTCTTTAATAAGGGATTGCTAATTTGGGTAATAGCTGGTGACACAATAAAACTAATGTTTCTTTTAAAGGTATGCTTTGGTAAAGTCCAGTATTGGCCTCTCTCTGTGAGGGAAGTTATTACATAGATAAATTTTGTACTGGAACAGTCTTTAATGTTCACTGAAGTATACCCTCTTTTGAATTATTTACAGTATTTGCTTCATGGAAAGAAACAAGTAAAAGGGGGAAATGGATTCACTACATCTTCAGCCAGCTAAAAGACTAATCTTTCAAAACTGGATTAACACTCACCTCCTATAATGCAATGGATTGAGGGCTTTACAACACATTTAATAGATGAATGGAAGCTATTTTAAAATGGATGCTTATTTGGATATTTGGTCCCCTTTTGTAGAAGCCTATGTTATTGTCAGAAAGTTTTATGTTGATCAAAGAAATGCATGTACCCATATTAAAAATGGAAAAAATGAATTGAGTGCCCTCAAATGTCATCATGGGAATCATTTGGCTGCACATCACCTTGATTTCATTTGGGGCTAGCATTGCCAAAGCAATTCATTAGTTTCAGAGTAACAAGTTCTCCCAAAAGCAACCTATCCCATGCTGTATATGGGACCTTGAAAATGACCTTCAGGATCATTCTGAGGGTGCCAGCCAACTGTATCAGTCCTGTGCAGCTGATTTGGGAAGGCACTGTTCCTGCTTCTCATATGCCAATGACAGTTACTCATTTTTTAAGCAGACGTGTATGTTAGCAATTCTCTTTATGGCTTGGATATTTGAAGAAACATCTTCACATGAATCCTACTTGGCTATTCAGTGGAGGTTTGATCATGCTTCAGACCCACCATGGTTTGTTAACCATGCTGCAATTGTGCAGTGTTTAATAAGAGTGTGGTCTTGAACTTGAACTGAGCTTGTTCATGAGTAGAATAGGCAGTGTGATAGAGGTTAGCATCAAGACTAGTACTACAGAGATTCAGCTGTCCGCTCTAGCATGAAGTTCATAGTAGATGACTTTAAGTCACTCCCTTTTGATCTCTCAGTGTCTCCTATCTTACAGGGTTATTGTAAAGAAGAATTGAAGGGTGGGGAAAGAGTTATGTACACCACTTTGAGCTCCTTGGTAAAAATACAAGAAAGCTCAAGGATTTTGGATCAGCCACTCTTCTGTGGTCCAAGCTCAAAGAATGAAATGGAAGGATAGAATACAAATGAAATAAAAACCAGAATGGTTACTTTTCATTAGTTTAACGCCATCATTCCCGATGGGTTTTCCCAACAACAGCAGCAGCAACAAAACCTTTTGCAGGTGCAGCAGGGAGAATAAGTCTTTTCAAAAATAAACCACTATTGATTTCCTATACAAAGGGTGATTCATGCTAAAAGGGATTAGTGAATACTATAGCCATAAATTTGGTTGTATAATGTGCCCAAGATACATCTAAAGCAGAATTGATCTAGAATTTAGATAAATTCTAAAGCAGGAAAGCAGTAATCAGTGTTGTTCTGAATGCAGCTGCCATAAAGATTAAGCCTGTGTTATCAGCTCATCATTGGTGATGGAAAGCTCGGTTTGGCTCCAGAAATCTGCAATTTGTGAAGTACCAATTCAATCCAAGTCCCTGAGTAAGTGCAGAATACCTCTGCTGTACCAGATAATTACAACACCCCCTACAGCACTTCCAAAATCTGAGCAGCAGTGTTCCAGGCCACTGTGTTAAGAACCCAGGCAGCTCTGTCCTAGAACCTTTCTTTCCAGAAACGAAGCATTTCAGGAGCCTAAAACTTCGCTCCTGAAAAAAAAATCACCTGTTCCTGCAAAAATATCTTATGTAGGAGCAGGCTTCTCCAGTCAACTCACTATGCTAGGGGGATGGAGAATGAATTCCAAAACAGTCTCCTGCCTTTATTTAGTCCACTGTGTATTTTTGCTGCCTTTTGCATTTCATGGCCTTTAGACTCTATTTACCACCTCTTAACCCCTAAACCATGAATGCCTGTTTCCAACTGATTATCATGTATGAGATGAAATGGGCTTTAGCCTCTGAAAGCTCATGTCACATTAAATTAACATGCCACAAAATTTGTACAACAGGCTTAATAGCTACCTGCTCTGGAGCAGAATAGACGAGTTCTATGACCTTAAAAGATTTAACATTTTGTGGTCTCAGCTTTCACATGCTGAAACACACTTGGCCATACACACAAAAATTGGTAAGAACACAAGGAAAGCTGTAGGAGAAAAAAGGTTTGCTGTAAAGGCAGAAGCAGCTTTTTGAAGTTTTTGCAACTCTATAGTAATTCAGTTAAAGTTTCCAATGCAACCACAAAGGTCCAGTAGAATTTGCTATTGCTAGGGACTTTTGCTTGAATCACTGACCCAAATGCCCTTCCTTGGCTATAATTTAGTATTTATTTGAAATACATACTTGCTCAATTATACTAAGATTATTTCAAGATAATTTGCTTGCTTTTGAATTGATGCAGATTCTTTTCTCAATTTTAGGCATGTACAAGGCCATCATACTGCAAGTCTGAAACAAATGTATTACAAAGGGAAAAATCCCGAGGTCTGGTTACTACAAAATTTAATAAAATCCAGTTTCTATGTTGGATTCATGGAAACCCAAATCTGCCAAACCACCTGAATGCCATTGTCACCTATGGCTGCCCAGCGAGTGCTTGAAATCATGCTATTTTTAATGTTAGTTGTTGCAATACTTTCAAATATTTCAATGAGCAGGCAGGAATTCTTCATTCCTAGTTCTTATACTAAACAGTGGCACACAAAGGGTTGCTTTCAAATGGTTTGTGAAAATCTAATGGTGTAGAGAACACATGCCTACAACTTCAGCTAGATGCAGCTCACAGGAAGCTCAGTTCATTCTCAAAGTAGCTCACCGTGTTTATGGGGTGGGTATCACTAGTGGCACAAGGTGTCAGTACTCCAGGAAAACCACCTGCCTACAAATCCCTTTCATATGGCTGTACCTGTAAACTCTTAGCTAACTGCTCTCTCATTTGAGCGAAGCATTGTATGTATAACCACAGTGCATCTCTATGCAGGGTGGAGGAGAGCAACTGTTTCATGTCTTTCTGTACAAATAGGGGATGGATAACACCATCAGATAGTATTTAAGGGGAGTGGGCAGGGCTTCCAGGGAAAGGCTATGATCCATCTCCCTAGACTGATCCCAGGAAGCAACGGGCCCCAGGATCATCCTAGTTCTCCATCCCTTCATAGAGCAGCAATTTCTGGCTGGTCATGCAGTAAGGACATTTTGATGTACACATCAATTTTGATCACTGACAGATTTTAACTGTTTCCAGACATAACATATTCCAACTTATCTGCACAAGCAGTTTTACCTAGACTTGAGGTAGAACAGGTATACAAGTCAAATTCTGCAAGCTTCCAAATGCATTCCTTTAAGGCTTTCAAGGGAAATTGAACTCAATTGCTTTTCTCTAAAAATATGTAGGAAAGGTTTTGAGTGTGTGCGCACAACTTGTTGTGCTACTAGGAAAGAGATAAATGGTAGTAGTACTTACTTGACAATCTCTCTCTTGCAGCATGCACAGGGTACCTCTACCACCCTTGTTGAAGACAGTGGCTTACAGAATTCTAACTACAGAGAAAAGGCGCTTCAAAGACAGAGGCTGATTTATGCTCTAGCCTCTGCCATTTTAGGAATTAAACACTGAATGGCAAGAGAAAAGAAGACACAGTTTTCCGTTTCCACTACTAACTCAGTGTACTTTATTCGCCTGCAGCCTACAGCTGAACAGCCAACACTGGACAGAGTTTAGTAGCACTGAGGAATGATCAGATCTCCCCTTCACATATCCCTCTCCCAAATTCAGGAATGGCTTTCGTTTTGTGGACAACTTTCAAAGAAAATTCCACCCCAAAGAAAAGGCATTAAGAAAAGGTGGACCCAGGTTTGTAAAAAGCCCATCTTTCAGACTCGTGCTGGAACTTCCTGCTTAGCCACCTGATTTTTTTTTTGTACATTGGTTCCAAAAGTTGGCACTTGGCGCTCCAATTCTGAACCTAGCACTGAAAGGCACACATCAGATACCCTGTACAAGAAACTGGCATGCTTGCTTTCCAATGAAGATGGAAAACTGAAGAGGATCCCAAGATGAGCCTAAGAAAATTGCAGAGGCAGAGAGGGGACACAAGAGAAATAGGTACTCTTTTTAAAAATGCTTTGTAGAAGGCATTAGATTCCCTACCTAACAAGGCAAGCTTGAAAAGCACCCAAGTTTAGAAGCCCCTAAGCATCAATAGCTGCCTAGTTAGAAGCAGGTACATCTCACTCCCCTCTGCCTTCTAAGAATCTTTGAACAGCTACAGAACTGTTGCCTCTCCCCATACACTGTAGAATATTTAAGAAAATGGTCTATAAAAAGTTGTGAAACTTTTATGCAGTTTCACAAGTACACTGTAGACCCTAGCACACAGCTGTACATCCAGCTATTTCTTTGTTAAAAAAAAGACTTCCTGTTTACTTGAAAGACCAACAGAAAATAAAAGTAGTACTGGGGGGAATGTTTGACACCATTTTATTAATCTTCAACTGCAGTGGAAAAATATAACCTTTTACAAGTGCCATCCTGTGTAAGCTCAAGTCAGTATATATATATTTATATAAATTTTTCCTTTTTGAAGTGCAGCAAGACTAATACCGTATCAGAATCAAATAAAGAGAACAAATAGGCCAAGCGGTTTCCAAATCGTACTTTTATCTTTTTTGCTTTGTTTGAACATTTGAATTTCAACCTCATTTTTGCAATCCAAAATATTTCCTGAAGGTTTTTCCCTTGTTTGGACTTTATTTCCTTTTTTAACTCTTTGGCACAATTGTGTGTGGTTCGGGCTACTTTGTTCACGCCAAGAGAGGGGCTTTGTCCCTTTGGGAGTTTTGTTTTTGCCAATTAATAGCAGAGTTATGTTTTATTTCAAAGCCTCACATCCCATTTAGAGAAATTGGATTCTAATCTCTCTTCTAACACGCGAGAGTTTTTCTGGACACCCTCCCCACCTCCCCCCACCCACCCCCTGGTTTCTACATTCACAGTTGAACAAAATAAGGAAGGAAAGGCGCTTTTTAATGAAACAAGATCGTGAAAAAGTGTCACGACGGGAGCTTTGAACATCCCACCAGCGATTCCCTAAAGAAGTCCTCTACTGAGCAACTTCTCTTCCCCCCTCCCCCCTTAACCTCTCTTATTCTTCTGCTGCTTCAAGTAGACTGAACTTGTTAGTTTATGAAATGCAACTGCTAATCTCTTCAGTATTTCTTTTGGGAAAGATTAACTGCAATGACAAAGTTGAGAATGTAGATACCGCCTCATTCACACACACTCACTCTTGAAAGAAAATCCTTCACCCTTCCCGTTTCTCTCGTGCACTGACAGCGTTGTGCGGCCAAAAACTCCCCTCCCCCTGAGAAAGGTGACTGAGGTGGGCTGGGGATTCCACCTCCTCCTTTCTCTCCCGCAACGAAAGCCAGACCTTATGAGCTCTCAAATAGAACCTGAAACTAGCTTTCCTCTTTCCATCATTTCCCTCTTCTCTGGCCAAAAGACACAGAAGTTAGTCCTTGTCTCTTGTCAGAAGAGACTGCATTGAAGTATGGAAATCAATCATTTTCCACTTCCTGGAGGCAAGCGATGACAAGGTTTTGTTGCTACGCAAGTCAGTGATTAGCTCCATTAACAGCGCTGCTGCTGTTTGCCGTGGCTGGATTTTCACCGTGGTGTGTTTTAAGCCTCTCACTCACTCATCCTCTCATTCCCAAACACTCAGCATCCGTGCACACTCCTCACTTCCGGGTTGGGTTTTTTTCTCAATAGATTGGAGATTTCCAGTGGGGGTTTCAGGTGTCATCCCAATGGTAACAGATCTGAAAGGAAAGAAAGCTGATGAGACTCAAAGAAAGATGTCAGGCTCTTCACCAATGGATATGAGATCACTTCCTCAATACCATGGATTTTCAGAACATTTTTTTTGCAGGGAATCCTTTCCATTTGGAAATTTGTCACATCACATGTACGATTCAAAATAAATTTCTACTGCTTGCTGTTTGTGTGTTGTGCTTCACTTATGACAGTGAAGAAAGGTTTTTCTCTTATTCAAACTTTGTTCCCTTTCAAAATCTATGGAACAATAGTGTGCAGTTCATGCTACTTTTGACAATGACCTTATGACAATGAACCAGCAGTACAGTCTAGGGCAGTTTTGTAGTGACAGAAAAGCTCCTCTCTTTTAAGTGAGCTTATTTTCCATGACTGATCTTCTCAATGAGGGACTGCTGGTAGGCTTCCAAGGAACCCTCAATGAGAAACATCTCACAAAATATAGTGGGAAAACTGCTGAGTTCACACATGCCAAATTTAAACTAGCAACATGAAGCTCACATGCTAAGCTATACTGCATCACACCAGCTTTCACTAAGCCGCAGGAATGACATAATTACAAGCAGGGTTATATGCCAAGAAACAAAAAAAATTCTGTTATGCAATCTGAATTAACCAGATATTATTTTGCATGTTTTATGCACCTACAATTTTTCAGCAAATACTAGGAAAATGAGAAGCAAATATTTGGAATAGAAAGAATTAGGGCCATAGACTAATAACTGCAAATTCCTGCTACATATTTATGACTAAGAAAATATTTTCACTGAGAACTTTATGCATGCACCCAACATTAGTTCTCTCTCAACTCCTAATGCAACTCAGCTGATTTGAGGGAGATAAATAGTAGCTTCCTTACCAAGCTTGATTCTTCAGTTTTCTCAGCTCTTTAGTGGCCCAGGTAGCAAGAGTTTTTGTTTTGTTCGTCTTTGACCTTCTTCCTTCAGTTAGCAGTTCATGTATCATGGGCCTAGCTTCTACCAACTTAAGGACATCTTTCCCAAATGCTGTGCACAAATCCCTACAGGAGAACACGAGTACAGAGAGAAATCTTTTTGTAAGTGTGTCTATAATCAGGAAGCTTCCTCCTAATCTTAAGGATTAAGATTAATTAACATAGCATGCTCTGTGTGGAGTTTACAGGTTCCTGTCCCACAGGTGGACAGAACTGATCCTGCAGCTTTGTTAGAAGTTCAAAACCTGCTCATCTTGCACTGACACTTGGCTAAGACCCTTCAAAGCATCTGGAGCCTGCATCTCAGTATCTTTCCCTTCAAAGATGCTCCAGCCTCATGATAGCAGGACCCTTTCTCCTACAGTGCCAAGACTATGCATGTACATTTAAGAAGAGAAATGCTCATCTCTCAATGATTTTGGAAAGTTGGGAGGCAGCTGGTAGAATTTTTATTTGCCTTTTCTATTGAGGGTCCACTACTTTATATTTTGTGCTGCTGTTTTTGGTAATCTTTTAAAAACAGCTATTTGTGAACTGCCCTGAGTGTAGCCAAGAGGCAGGAAATTAGTGAACTGCATCATTATCCCTCCAAAAATGAGGAGCCCCTTCTTTTGGATTTGGATCAGGGTTTGAATTAGCCAACAGATGCCTAAAGATTGAATGTGTAAATGAGTTCAAATAGACCTCTGGTCATCTTATGATATTCAACAGACTACTCAGGTTGTTCAACAGGTGGGTATGTTCATGGTCAAATCATGTCTTTTGATGTGATCCACAGGAAGCCAAAGCTTCAGTGTGGTACTTCTAAGCTACCCACCCCTCCCCAAACACCAATACTTTAGAATTTACCCTATCAGCCCAGCTGCACAGGCTACGACCACATCAGTATGATCTTCATCTGCAGCAATATGGTCAATGAAAGACAAGATGAATTCTACTCTGGGCTGGACCAGCATCACATCCGCTGAAAAGGAAGTACCATTTAGTTTTCATAAATTCATAGCTGCATAGCTAATTTCTGCCTACCAATATTAAAGACCTAAATCTTGTATGTACTGTAATTAACCATTCCTTTTAGAGCTCTTTTCCACAACAGGCAGCTTAGGCTCCAGGTGAGGCCTACAAAACTTTCATCATCTTCTCCATGCCTTTTCTCTACACCTCCCCTACAGTTGCTGGCTCTTTGAAATTCTGATTAGTCATGTTAAATGGCCACCACATTCAAGGCACTGATGGGTATCCAAGTAGCATTTCTTCTCTTGAGAATTACACGTGTATAAACATACTGCAGCCAGAGTAGCTAGTGGTCCCTGAGCAGAGGAAACATGAAGGACTGCTTAATGACCCAGGAAAATACATCACAGGGTGAATGCACGCTACTGCTTCACTACAGAAGAATGCAAAGGACTTATAACAACCTCAGAGGACAGCCCTTTACCACAAAGGTGGTGAGAGATTGGCTTAGGGCCATCTGGTAACTCCAGGCCAAGGATCTGAAAACAGATCACTTAAGCTTAGGCTCTATCTCCAACAGCCAAATATATTCCACAGAGTGTCTTCAACCCCACCCTTACAAAAGGCAGCATCCAACTTGGAAGGAGCCTTTCTCAGAAATTTATTGTTTGGGGAACTTAAAACTCACGATGCACATTCTCTTGATCTCCTTTCAGCCCCTGGATGATGCCTGTATATGCTTCCAGACAGCCTTCTCGTAGTTCATTCAGGTAGTCCACCATGTCATAGTCAGACTAAGGCCAAATGCAAACAGAAATCAGTTTGGGATTGTTACCCCAATGCAATGGCAATGTCTGAGCAATGGCCCAAATTTCCGGGCATTACCTTATCAACCTGGGCTTGAGAAGCTTGCTGTAGAGTATTTAATACAACCTCTAAGTATTTCTTAAATTCTCCTCCAATTGCAAGAGCAATGTCTCCAAACACTGAAAGAATCTGGGGCTTCACAGACCGATGCACATTTTCATTCTGTAAAGGCAAACAGCTATTTTATTCAGAGCTTGAACTGAACCCTTAACAATTACAGCACACATTTGAAAATTCAGATGTTTTGCAGTCCCAAAACTCCTCTCCCCAAAATGGTCAGGAATTGTCTCATTTTATCTCAATAAACTTATAAGGCTGTTCAATAAGCGCTCTGAATAAGTCTCAACAATTCAATGGGAATCGTTTCCAATAAGTGTGTATCAGATCACAATCCTATGCTGCAAAGTAAGAGAGGGCCCCAAGGCCACCCAATGAGCTTCACAGCAGAGCAGGATTTGAGCCTTGTTCCTCAGTCTAAATCCATCACTATTCACTGCATCATGCTAGGATTAGTTTTTTGGTTTCCCCTAGGACTAGCTAGCTCATGCCATCTGGTGCTGAATAGGTATAGGCTGCTTGAAGTTGCATTTTTAATCCAGACCTGCAGATTATGTTTCCATTTACCAAGCAAGCAGGCTGTACATAATCAGGAAGAAATGAAAAAGGCCTAACAATTCAACTTAATGATAGCACAAGTTTTATTCTTGCCTTCCCATTTTTGGCAGTGTAAGAACAATGTTCCCAGTGACCGCAATACTATCCATCACTGGATAACAAGCTTACAGTTTTTAAGCCACTGTGACTTTTGACCTATATAAAATGTCAGTCTATATCCAGTGAAAACAAGTGGGGGGGGGGAGTAGAGTAAAACATCATTTGCACACCAGAATTATTGAGAAGAAACTCACAAGGTAAGAGCATCTTGTCTTGATGAATGCCTACCCACCATGCTAACTACCAGTGGGTCTTCTAATATATTAAGGGTTTTTTCAAAGTTCCATGTGGAACTTTTCTCATTTTTAGATACTATCTGCCAGCTACCTTAGTTCAGACAGTTCATTCTGAGAGAGACTCACCCCCAAGTTTTCTAAAAGCAACTGCATAGCCTCATCACAAAAAGGCAGGATGTTGGACTGCAGAGCCCGGCACAAGTCACCCACTAGGCCCACTGCAGACAAACAGACCTGTGAAGAGAAATGCAGTAAGTTATACACCCACCCAAGCCATGAGTCACTTTTCACCCTCCCCACTCCCCTTGCCAGTGCTGATCATTTCAGCTGTGCCCTATTAAAACGCTAAATAAAGCTAGCAATGGCTCAAGTGTGACAGGTCTGGAAGAGTCATCGCTTTTCTTAACCATTTAGTGCTTAAGAAACCAATCTGCAAGCTAGAAAGATTACTTGGGAATCGGCTTCCAATAATCTAGCACAGGTTTGCACAAGCTGCAGCGTGAATATGGCCTCCAGACCATATGCTGCTGCTATGCATGCTATTAATTATCTAGATCAGGGCCCCAGTGTGGGAATGATGGGAGCTGTAACTCCCTGCAGCCCTATTGTGGTCCTGATCCAGATGGTGCCCTCTTGACTGCAATTTGCATTGTGATAAAGATTATGAATGGGAGTTTTTCCTAACAATAGTAGATGTGGAATGTCTGATTCAAACTGGACCCCCAGCAGGATGGAAAGGCTTAAAGTGTCCCTAACCCCCATGGCAGGAGATAAGACAGTTGGTATTTGCAATGTGTAGCTTTTCTATGTTCATTGGGGAAGAAAAACAAGTACCTCCCCCTGCAATCCACACAGAAGTTTTGGAGGTTGGATGGGAATACTCCAAAGGCTACAGCTCCCCATTGCAGGAAGTACTTACATAGCTGGAATTTTCCAATTTCCCATAACCCCTTCCTTTCGAAAGCTCAGGCCTTCTCTAGCCCATAATATCCAAGACTTAGGAAGCCGATATTCCCATACTCTGTACGGTGTTCTCTGGCCATCCACCCACATCTGGTTAAGTGTCTCTGCCTGCCACTACTGCATTTTGAGCCCAACTTTATCTCTGTATAACTGTTTATTTGGATAAACAGTAAGGGGAATCTTAATAGCATAGCTGCAATTTACATGTCAATCCACTAGTGGACCTGCAACATAAGAACCTTAAGAGTTTCATACTAGAAACAGAGCCAGTAACTCTTCTATTACTGGAGATGGGTTACCAATGAAAACCTTCAAATTTATCATATATACTGTACCAAGGCTTTTTATAAAATGGATTCTACATTTATTTAAAAGTGTTCTTCCTATGGTGATTCCAGTTACCCAACCCAAAGTGTTTATAAGACAAGGATGGCTATACCTGGTATTCAGCATAGTTCTTCAACCCAATGCTCAGAAAAGGTTTGAAGGCATCCATATACTTGAGAAATTCTCCTCCCAACACTGCAGAATGGAAGGGAGAAGACAGCTGAGGTCCACAGTCTAGATTCTTGCCAGATAGAATTCTGTAGTAACTTTCAGGCTAGGTTCAATAAAAAAAGTTCTATCTGCATTAAGCATACAGCAAATTTAATTTTTGATGCTCAGTACTATAAGCAGAGGTCCCCAACCTGTTTCTGTGTGGCCTTCCAACCTGCTTCTTTTCTGCTATCACCCTCAACGCATTTTCCATTAGACCAACTCTGTTCTTCCTGCCTCAAGGGGCACCATCTACTGCTGTTTTTCCTGTCCCTTTACCAAAACCAAAACAAAAAAATCCAACAACCCACAATAGCAGCATTGTTTCTTCTGGTCTTCATGGTACCTTCCATCAGCCCCCTCTTGGTTTTATCCTCCCTACCAGCATTTTGGCCAGTCTAGGTGCTTTGCTAGCCAGCAGAGCTCAGGTACCTGTACCTCTCAGCTTTTCAACTCACCCCCTCCATGCATTATTATATTGAAAGCTATATATGTGTGTAAGGAAGATAAAGAAGCTGTGTGAATGGGTACAGGAGATGTTTGGCCTGTTTTGCAAAAGGGCGGGGGGACAGTAAAAGGCCTGATATTTTTGCAAAAAAGGATAGTGTTTTGCATACCAAACATTTCTAGAAGCTCCCCCTTCAAGGCTCCTCCAAATGGCTTCCAAGGTTACTGGTGAGGTTGCTGGTTCAGGGAAAGAGCTGGTGGCTCTTTTTGCCTTGCTTGCTTTCTCTCCTCCCCCACCCACTCCAGCTAGGAGTCCTTCTCAGGCATCTGTGATTGCAGGAGCCAGTGAGTGGCCCCTTATTGAGAGGAAAGGACTACTCTCTTAGTAGCAAAGTTTATGGGTTCCCACATCTTCCTCCAGGCAAGGTCCCTTTTCTCTGGCTGCCATTTTTCTTCTCATGATTGAGGTTTGGTTGGCAGGTCGTGATACATATAATCTGAAGCCAACTTAATGGCATATTCTCTGCTCCAGGTGGGAGGCTGTCCTTTCATTCACTCTTTCTCTCTACCTGCCCTTTTCTGGAGGGCCCCCAATTTTTACAAGCATTAGCATCTGTAGATTTAAGTCTCAAGGGAGAATGATTTGTTAAGAAATAAATCTCATAGTATTCAATGTACCTGGGATTGTAGCTTTGCCACCTGGTAGGGTCAGATGCACAATCCATTTTTTAAAAATTCTTCCTAGCCTGTGCATATGGCCCAATATTCCTGAGAACTCAAGAGGCAGAAGTCTCTTCTGTTATTTGCCATGGTCAAAATGAAAATTCCCAGCTAACTGCAGCCAGAGTGGGGTGGATTTGATGGAAAAAAAGAATTAGATCCCTAAAACTGAACTTCTCATATTTTTATTTGTTCAAGAATAATATTGAAAATATGCAACTTTTGCTTTCCTAAAATTCTGTAAGGTGTCTGCAAAAGAAAGTGCTCTTTCAAAGAAACAAAAAATTGCAGATGAGCACCATGTCTTTAATGGCAAATGGAATGAGTACTTCTTTGATTTAAACAAGGATAAAGCAGTTTAAACTGTCTCAGTATTAAAGGAGTACAATGTTAAAAGGCACTCTGAATCCTGCCACAAGAGCTACTTAATGTATCAAGGAGAGGTACACTTAAACAAGATAAATTCTCTTTAAAAAAAATCAATGTTTTTGCAGCAAAATGGCTTTAGAAAGCAGGAGAACCTGATGACTGTGGGGGTCAGCTATCATGTTGCTAAATGTATTGCTGAGATTGCTAGGCCATTCACTCATGGTGAATTTGTTAAGAAATGTATGGTTAAAGTAAGGGAGAGAATGTGTCCTAGTAAGCTCTTTATGGTCTCTGTGCATCGCACATATGGGGGTGCTGTGCCTGTACATTGTCTCTGCTTGGGAAGAGTCACCCTGCTTCTCTTGGTATAAATAGGTGGGGCTCCCCCATTTCCATCAGTTCAATCACCAAGTGTGTTGAAGAACTAGGAAAAGAGCTGCACTGTCAAGGCAAAAAGTTTTGATTTTTTTTCCCTTTGGCATCTGATGAGAGCAATGGCATTATAGGCACTGCTCAGCTACTAATATTTACTGGGGGATAGATTCCAACCTCAGAATTACTGAAGAATTGTTTGCACTGCAGAGTTTGAAAGGAACTACAGCTGCAGAAAATGTATTCTTGAACATGTGAAAATCAGTAGAAAATCTTGGTCTGAGTTGGGATAAATTGGAAACCATCACAACCAATGGCGCAAGCAATACAGTGGGAAGTAAAGCTGGTGTAGTTGTGCAGAATATGGAGATGTCAGGTGGCTTAGCAGAGGCAAAGTCCTCAAACGTTTTTGCAGTCTTTGTAAGACTAAGTTGATGTCATTCTCAAGGAGAAAATTCCGGATAGATTTTTGATTTGGCTTTCTTAACTGATATCACATCTGAACATATTGAATTTAAGTGGCAGAGAAAATGAAAGCTTGTGAAATGTGACTTGCAGTCTGAACTGAAAGCTTTTGAAGAAAAACAAAACATTTTTGTGAAGCATGTTAGTGAAAGTAATTTTTCAAATTTTTCATGCTGCAATGACCTAAAATTTGTGAAGGATGGGAATTTACAATTCAATGTTGAAAGACACATCAAAGCACTAACTTATTGCACGTGGAATTCCAGAACAGATTCACTGATTGCCATAAACATGGAAAGGAAATAGGAGTGTTTCAGAATCTATTTGAAAGTAGCACCAGAAGATGCAAGTAACTTTTTTCAGATGGAACTAATTGATTTATAAACCAGCAATCATTACAGAGATATTTACAAAGAAATAGACTGTTAGATTTCTATTGTGGTCTACCTGTGGGCATGTTCACAGTTTTAGCACCACATATCTTGAGCCAACTTCTAAGATTAAAATTATGAAAACTCAGTATAGGTCAAGACTTCTAGATGAACATTTACATGACATTTTAACCTAAACTTGGACATTAAATGCCTTGGCTAACAGAAAGCAGCCACAAACATCACACTGAGTAGGTAAGCATGCATAGCTAGATAAAGGATTCCACAGTAAAATATTGTTCCAATATTTTGGAACAAAATATTGGATTGCATTCAAGTTAACCTCACTGACCTCGGAATGTTTACTTTTTATCTAAATTGGTAGGTTAATGATTGCTCCATTTTGATTTAAGATATGGCCCTCTTCAGACACTGGGCACTCTAATGTGGCCCCCATGTCCCAGAAGGTTGGGGACCACTACTATAAAGAATTGAAATGTGCGAAGAAACAACTTAAGGACTATGGTAAAATTGGCTGTTCGGAGGTAAGCAAGCTTTTCATTTGATCGAACAAGTGGATTGGCTATGTTTTTCACAACAAATGGGAGCATACTAGTTTCTTACATGTTCACAGTTTGGAAAAATAAATTAAAGCAGTTAACATCCATATATGGCATCTTGCCTAGCTTAATCATATCTCGTCTCTATTTTACAGATGGGGACCTGAAGCTGAAAAGAACTTTCCAAGGCCATGCAAAGGCTTCTTGTAGATAATCACACCACTGTCTAATTGTCTAAATACTGTTAAGAAACTCAAGTTCATATGCCTCTATTCCTGCCCATAGGAAACCTACACATTCTTTTGCATTTTAAGCTAATTATGCTTAGTGTTTTGTCAGCATGGGATTTTTACAAACCCAGGCAAGCCTGGAAACCTGGTCAACAAAAATGGCAGTAAGGGCTTTACTGCTAATCATACCAGCTTCAACAGTGAAAAAGGTACAGCAAGACTGTGCAAGCCCACAGGCAATGTCACACATGCTTTGAGCTGAATGAGGTATAAATACAGGCATTCTATAGGCAGACACAACACCTGACACAACCAACTGACAAATTTGTAATTTCCCAAATTTTTGTTCATGTTTTTAGTGGCCAACACTGAAAAATAAGCACAGTCCATGTTGTCAGCTTCAGCGGTAAGATTCTGTTAGGTTTTTTTTTTTAGATTCCAACTGTATATGGCAGTATATACATGCCACAAATGGGAGGAAAAAACAAAAATGAGTCAAGCGGTGCAACCTAAATTTCAGGATGAATAAATTGTTCTGATAATTGGGAAATTGTGCATTTATTAAGAACTTCAAAACAGGAGGAGGAGGGAAGAGGTCAATGTCCTCAAGCACTAAATATGCAATAAATTGAGCAGAAGGCAACCACTGAGAGTATAGAAAGCAGCAGTTTGGACAATGATCTCTGAATCAATATTGTTTATCCCCAAGCAGCCTCAAAATCATTCCCAAATTACATAATGAGCTAAGGGTATAATCTTATCATGTTCAACCAGCCATGCTGATTGGGGAATGCTGAGAATTATAGGACTTTTTCCTGCCTAAGTGTGCCCAGGATTGCACCCTTAGACTCAAATAATAAATGCAGGCTGTAAAGCTTTTCCTAAACAGCATTTGTTTGGTCCACAGGTAGATGTTCCAATATTGCTCTATATACACAGAAAAGCATCATGCCAAGGGGAAGACTAGACAGAACTCTTACTTCTCATCATGTAGTTCAACATACAACAGGAATTTTCTTTAAAGTGGGTTCTCTACAATTGCTTGATTCAGCTGCATCTGCAAACTGGGGTTGTGTATATTTATGTAATGTGTAAGCTAAGCATGCATAAGGGTACCTTGATTCTATTTAAAAACAACAGCTTCAAGGAGTGGCAATTTTGATAAGGAAAGCAGAAGGGGGTTAGCTCTTCTCAGTTTCCACATTTCACTATTTACTTGGCTGCAGTTCTCTCACTTGCATGCTGACTGCCTTTAACCAGGGTTCTAAGACATGCATACTCTTGACTCAAAACATTAAGAGGAAAGCAATTTAGGAAAGGTCTGGAGAAGAGAAGTAGTAGGGTGTGAGATTGGCTAAGACTCCTGCTCCCTCAAGATACACAAGCAAACTAATTCACTGTTTGAAGTTCCTGCCTCCCAAGGCTGCTTTTCTTTTAAAAATGTTGCCTGGACTTTGCACCTACATGTCTCCTATGCATATCTTCCTCTAAGTTAACTCTTTTAACATTCTTCTCTAAAGTTCTTATTTAAGGGACAAAATTAAAGCACTGCCTCATTGACAGAGCAAGTATTTTCATGAAACTGTCCCCATCATGACACCATCCAATAGCAAAGAGCTCCTTGTTCTCACAGAAGTCAAGGTGCCCTCTCCTACACAGCTGGTACCATTTACCCTATGCACCATAGGATACAGCTGCTTTTTCATTGCTATACATTGTTAATTTCTTTGCACTAGTACTCCTCTGGGGACTGGATGATTTCCTCAAGGACCATTCTTGTTTTTTTTCCTGGAAAATGGAATGTGGGTGGCCCCACCTATGTGCCTTTTATTTTTAATAAATTTCTCTGTTTGACCTCCTTGCTAAAAATGATGCTTCAGCTATAAACCTTTTTGTGGCTGTCACTCGAACAAAATCCTTTCTTTCTAAAATTGCCTTGACCTTATGGTGAAGGCATGGGACTGACACAATGATTTAAAATAAACAAAAAAATGTTCATTAAAGCATTTACAAAAGAGTAAAATGTCACTATTCAAACAGGGTGGGAATGCCTAAGTTTCCTAAATTAGGTATGGCTGCTTACCATTTCTGAGAAGTATTTCCCAGCTAATTAAAATTTCTCTGGCTTTTCCTTCAGATTCTATATACCCTAGCTCCACCCAACAGACAGGAAGAGGTTTACTAATTTTCCTCTACTTCCTTACAAATAGGATATGTCAGTCTTCCTCTGCCTCCATTTCTTCTTCCTCCTCCTCCTTACTTCTAAAATGATTTAGATATTCTACTTTAAGTTCCATCCAGTCAAACAGGACATAGGAACCTAAAACATATACCTTGGTTTGTTCACAAATTATCAAATTAACTATATTAAATTTAGAAGTATCATTTACTCACACAATAATTAGAAATGTGCTGAGTTAACTTTTAAAAGACTTTAAATATAATGGTAATTTTATGAACAAACCAAGTTACATGTAATGTAAAACATTAGGAAAATAAATGCTGCTTTACATTCCTAAGGCAACCTTTCCCAGACTTCTGCCCTTCAGTGCCTGACATTGCTAAAAACTGGCCATGCTCCCCAAGGCTAATGGAACTAAAAATGAGTACTGCTTAATTGTTCTCCAAATTTTTGTTTTTCCCCCATGGCCGCAAAGTTTCCAAAAAATTTCTATCTGTATGTGAAACTAAATCTGGATCTAGCCTAACAACTGCAAGTGCTGAGAATTTTAATTTAAATGTACCTGAAACTGTTCTAAACATGTCATATTCTAACATCAGTGCTTCATTAAACATTATTTGACAATATCTATTATATTGACCAATTAGCAAACCAGTTAACCATGTCTGACCAGTTAACAAATCTGTGTATATCTATTCTCCTATTTTCCCAAGGAACACATATACTTTTCATTCAAGTATATCCTGCTCTTAAGCAAAATGGAATTGGCTTCTTGCCAATTCATATCCTTTGATGACTGAGACAGCAATCCAATGAATTATAATGTCTCCAGTCTCCTGATGCAGCCACAAGCTTCTCTCATAGCCCATTCCACCCTTCATCCCAAAAGCCTTTTCTAT
Source organism: Varanus komodoensis (assembly GCF_004798865.1). Classification (NCBI taxonomy): domain Eukaryota; kingdom Metazoa; phylum Chordata; class Lepidosauria; order Squamata; family Varanidae; genus Varanus; species Varanus komodoensis. Next base: position 1,482,335 of record NW_025336011.1, on the reverse strand, counting down.
CCTAAACTCAGAAAACATGAAAATGCAGCATTAAATCAGCATTTTGAGAGTTTGGAGGCCATGCAGTACATCTACACAACACATGCTTTACATGGTTCTGAAGAACTTCTCCCTCTCAGACCCCTCTTGTGCAGAGGAAAATACTGACCTTCTACTAGGGTGCTTACAGCCATGAGGGCATCCTCTTGGACACCTCCTGATCCTGCTGTGCTCTGGAACATCCTCAGGAGAGATGCCATCACAACATCAGAGATTTGCAAAGCATCCTGATGTTGCACTTTACGAAGGACATTCTGAGATTTAGAGAGTAAAGGGGAGATCTTAGAAAGAGCACCTTTTGTTACCCTTTTAATTCATTTCAGTTTCTATCCTATATCCACACACCCCTCAAATCTGGCCATGAAACAGATCTGCAAACAAGTTTTGAATGATGGGAATTTCTAATTCATACTGCAGTTTTAACACTGCTGCTGAAAACGGCAAGTTTTGCTCCAAGGAACTTATGGAAGGAATGGAAGAATGGAAGGAGTTGTAGACAGTTTAAAAGCCTATGTGGCAAAGTGGTTAGAATGCTGGACTGGGACTCAGGAGATATGGATTCTAGTTTCTACTCTGCCATTAAGCTTTCTGGGTGACTTTGGGCCAGTCAGGGATTCTCAATCCTATTTCACAGGGTTGATGTTGTGAAAATAAATATGGGATGGAGGAGAACTATGTAAGCTGTTTTGGGTTCCTCACAAGAGGAAAAAGTGCAAGATATAACTGTAATGTAATACTAATGATATCTAACCTTATAATTATTCTTTACTAAAAGGTGTTAAACAGTAAGTTTTTACCTGTAAAGTGGCACATAGCAAAGACTGAAGATCATTAAACTGGATTCTGTCAGATGTGCTCTGGATATGGGACTGAAAAGACAATATTTTTAGCATCCAAAAGGTGATTTGAAATGTTTAGTACTATCAAAACCATAACCCATATGTAAGTCATGATTAGCAATACTGGACTGCAGTGATAGTTCTACAGTCAGAATGAATTATGATACCAAGTCCCTCACTTAAATTCATGCAAACTGAAGTTTACATAGTGATTTTCCAGAGGGCTGTGGTAATGTTGGTGGCTACAGGCAGTTAAACACATTCAACAAGACTACAACAGTGAGAAGGGTATTACAGTCACAAACATTCACTTGAAAATTGTCAGTGCAGACAATACATGGCAGCAAACTTTTATCTTCATCTTAGAAATTCAGAATTCCTCCTGTTCCTCCATCTGCCTCATTTTAGGTGAATTTGGCAAGAAACTTGAGAAGTGTACAAAAATGTGTTTGGGCAGGGAGGGTTTCATACTACTCCATTAGGCCCCACTCAATTATCAAGGAACTCCCATCTCCTTATCAAGGAACATTTTTGCCATCCAACCAACCTCCATCTGGAGCACTTGTTGTAGCCGTTCCATAATGACTAAAGTTGTCTTCTGGACAGCAGGGTAACAGTCCTTGGCGCTGTTTTTCACGATCTCCATTATAGCTTCATATGCAGCACTCCTCAGGTTATTCTGGTGTCCATCAGGTCTGAAGCAAAAAAGGTAAGCCTCACTTTTAGTTTAGATTATAAACTAAAAGTGACTCACTTTTAGTGAGTCTAACCTCACTTTAGCTACCATAGCTTAATTTAACTCCTTTGTAGTTTATGTTCAGTCCTAAAATATAGAAGATGAGGAAAAGAATTCCTTTGAGTTCAAACAGAAACCAGTTGTGTAGACAACTCTGGATTTAATCTTATAGCACCCAAAGCTAGAACATGATATAACATATACTGAATGGATTCGAAACAGTGACTGCAGTGCTATCAAGTTTAATGTATATGTAAACAGAATTTCAACACTGACTTTCAAATACAACAATTTCGATTTCAAAAAATGACAATTTTCAAATATGAGAACACTAGTAAAAAAAGAAATTTGAAAAGGAAAGTCGAAAGGAACACATTTCTCCAGAACACATGTAGGAATAGTTAAAACCAACACAACAGATGCTCAGGTAGAATGTATGCTAGAGGCGATCATGGTTAACAAGCACTGTCAAGGAAGCTATTAAGAGAAAATAAGGCTTCCTTCAGAAAGCATACCTTTCCCAAATAAAGAAAAATGGGGGAAACTTGCCTAAAATTTATACCATAACACAATTGGAAATACACAAATCACAAGTGTGATTAAAAATGCTAAAGTTAAATTAATTATCTTCTAATAAAAATATGCAACATGTTTGGGAATGGGTCAGCATTTAAAACAAAGCCTTTGATATACTGAGGCAAAGGTGATTGTCAAGAAAGTTACTGGCACACTAGCTTTAATTGTGTTCCAGGTAAGTTTTTGGAAAGCTTTGTTAAAAATAAAACGAACAAATACACAACATAACAAGTCTAAAAAAAATGAATCAACATGACTTCTGCGAATGCAAGTCCTATTTCATTAATTTACAGAGCTTGCATAAGAACATAAGAACAGCAGACATGGGCAACCTGGGCTTTCAAAGAGCATTTGATGAAATCTGCCACCAAAGACTCCTGTCAGTATCAGTTTTGGTACCATAGACACAAAAAACCCACCCCCTTCAGGCACAACAGTAACACTGAAATAGGGATGGTGGGCAGGCTGTGGGAATGCAGGGATGACCACTCAAAGAGCAACCTGGCTTTCCTCTTCCTGGTTTCTGTGCATCACGCATTTGGGCAACTGACAAGCTGACTTCACAGAAGTGTCGTTAGTGCAAAATGGATGTCAACAATGCTAAACCAAAAGAGCAGGCTGCTCTGGCCTGAATGTCTACCTGGTAACGTCAGATGTAAGTGCATGGCTTTGTCTATGTAGCTCCATGACACAGTTCAGTCAGTGAAATGCCTTGAGCAAATGCTGTTGATGTAGCAACCACATGTATTCAGTGGGCTTGGATTAGAGCAATGAGTTTCAGACTCACAAGCTTGTAAGGTAGTACAGTTTAAACAATCCAAGATGACAGATGTTGAGAAGAGACGTGCAGTTCTTTGTTCCACTTTCCATTACAGATAAAAACAAATGGACACTTCTGAAACTTTTCAGAGCTTGTCTTATGAAAGCCCAGAATGCATCTAAAAATTGAGGGTATACATGGTCACTTCCAACAGCAGTAACTGAAGAAATCAGAAAGAACTCCCTGATTGAGGTGAAAGTTAGACAGCACTTTAGTGGGGGGAACACCTGGGGGAAGTACCACTTTCTCTCAGTGCAAAGTCAGATATGGAGTCCAACTCCAAAGCACAATGTTCACTGGATTGGTGAGGTGAAAAAAATAGTGACCAAGAGATTCACCTTTCATGAGAGTAACAGAAGATCCGTAACAGCCATGGGCTCAAAAGACTTCCCAGTGAGCACTTTCAAGTACTACAGAGAGTTTCCAGTGAAGAACAAGTGGTTCTCTAGATACAGCAATGTTATGAGCACCTCCAAAGAACTGGTTAACTTTTGGTGAGAAAATACTGAAAAACTGTCTATTGGGATGTGAGAGATTATATGCCTGTTGTCTGCTTAAGAGAAGAAAATTTTACATGCCTTTGAAGTAGCAGTAAGAGAAAATGCAGAACATGGTAAGTAGAAGGATCACATCCTGCAGATAGGATGACAGAAGGCTTCCCATTTCCTCACATAAAGAGGCTTTGGCAGAGGATTTACAAGTGGCATCTAAAATAGCTTGAAACTTATGTGGACGGAGGCCTAGTGGAGTCCCCAAGGTATTAGGTGGAATGTTTACAATCTGGATGCCAAAATTCAACCCTGATATCATGATGGAGGCAAACCGAGGCTAGCACAGCCTTCGAGAAGCAAGTCAGATACAGTTCATGTATTTCTGCAAGAATTTTCATTATTAGTGGAAATAGCAAAGTAGTACCAGTCCATCTCTTCATTGCAAAAGAAAAGCATTCCCTAATTTACACACCAATTCTAGCTCATACTCATTATAGGCAGCAACTTGAGTTTGTTGGAGTGGCAAAGAGAAACTGTTGGATTCAGTTCCTATTTGTGGGACACAGTTGGTATGTACAGTTGAGGGAATCCACTCAAAGGTTGTTGGTACCATCACTAAGAATAGTTGACACAGTATGTTGAATGGCCCACAGTTCCCATTGTAAAGGGTCAGACAAAGAAGACTTGAGATCATGGCTTCCTTGTTCATTCACATAACAGACCACTGCTATGTTGTCTGTCATGTTCTGGACATGGTGGTTAGTAGGTTTTGTTCAAAAGCACAGAAAACTTTCCATGCTGCTAGTAACTGGAGTATATTGCATGGTGGCACCTCTCGACAGATGGCCAATGGCCTTGAATTAACTTATTGCAATGAACACTCTATCCATGGAGAGAAACATCTGTTATGACTGCTTGGATCAGGAACAGTTGATGGAGAAGAATGCCCTCCTGAAGTTTAGTTTATCAAATCTGGCAACAAAAGGGCTTAAAGAACCTTTTATGGAGTACAGAAGCAACTCTGCCAGAGATTGCAATCTGGAAATAGCACTCTGAGGAACCATTCCTGAAGAATCCTCATTCTCAGGTGAGCAAAATGGATCATCATTACCATTGCTTCCATCAAACTTGAGTGTGTGATAGATACAGCAGGGTAAGTACGGCTGACCTGAAATGTAATCCAAAGTGGCTCCAACAAACTGTATGGTCTGGATGGAGTTCAAATATGACTTTCTTAGATTGCTATAGAAGTCAAGGACTTGTAAGAGTCTCACAGTAAATGCAAGTGCATTGTGTAGCTTGTTTCTTGATTTTGCTGTCAACAGACATCCAGGTATAGTTAGACCTGAATGCCTGGTGTGGAGGAAACTGCAGACAACCAACATGCATTTGGTTAAGACCCTGGCACCAAAGCCAGAACAAAGAACTAGTATATGCCTCTGAACCTACACTGAAATGACAAACAGCAGTAGGATTTTTTGATCATGGTATGAATACATGCACCCTTAAATTTATGAAAGCAAAGCACAGGTCTTTATGTACAATGGGAAAATTGCCAATGAAGTGATCATTCTGAATTTCTTCATGGTACTAAAGGCGGTCATGTTCGGTAGGTCCAGAATTGGTCAAAGTTATCTTCCTTTTTCAGAACTGTAGAATAATGGGGGTAGAACTGCTATAGCAATGGCAAGCAGGAACATGGCATATAACACCTTTCAACAATGAGGAATCACTTTCTTCTTGTATGCCTCATTCTCAGGAGAACAGCCAAAAATGGAGGGAGGATATTGAATTCAATCTGATAATTCCACTGAACCCAGGAATCTCTCATAATTGAGACCCATATTGGAAGGAAAGACACTTTAGTTACAAATGTGGGTTGACTGGCAGAAGCAAGTAGGAGATGGCAGGAATCAAGGCTGTTGCTTGGAGGAAGGGTACCCTCTTTTATGATACCTAGATGAAAGTTACTGTCTCCTGTATGCAAGTAGTTGCTGGGATCAGTAGGATCAGTTGTTTGGGTGTTTGGCATGGTAGAAAGAGAACTGAGCCCAGAGTCTGCACCTGGTGAGGTACCAGGGCAGTTGGTTTGGGCCCATCTGTTTTTGTAGTTGTCTCTGCAGTCAGCTGGTGCCTTAATGTATTGAGCTGATGTTTGGACAAGCAAAAAATCTCCAACTAGAAGCAAGGCGAATTCTTGCTTACCCTCGGGGAGGTATTCACATAAATTATGGTTTTTGTTCTTTGGGTTTTTTGTTCTAAGCCATCCAGAGACTTTTTCTGGTAATGGGATGTCATAGAAAACCCTTTAATCAATAAAAATAAATCAATCTCCAATCTTCTTCCATGAAAAAAAGTTGGTATCTAGACATGGCCACTTGTAGGTTTGCAACCTTAATGCCAAGTGCTGTAAACAAGTAATTGTATTTACCCATTGAAGGAGTCACAGATGTGTTTTCCAGGACTGTTGTACTATCAGCGGTAGAGCACAGGAAGAAAGGGCATTAACACAAGAATTCCAAGAGGATTGCATTGAAGACCAGATCCTCCACCCTTGGTACTGGCCATTTTTCTGTCTGTTGGCATCCTCACATGATGTAGTGGTGATCACTGAAAAACACCTGTGGTTCTATGATCAGTGATGGAGCCTGATAGCATTACAAGCTGTCTTGAAGGCCCTGGTTGCTGACACCTGGTCAGGACTGAGGGAAAATGATGATTCCAAGCATAATGCCAGTTATCCTGGTAATAAGACCCATGAGGAACACTGACCAATCCGCGAACTCATCCCAGTCAGAAACTGGAATGTGATCTTTTCAGTGCCAGTAATAGTCACATTTGAATTCTTGGTATTGGGACTATCCAGGATAGCTCACATGTTGTCAAAACACTGGTATAGGAGTGGTATAAGGCTTCTGAGCATCTTGAGCTCAACTGGGAGCATGATCTCCTACCTTCCCTTTTGGAGGTCAAGTCAATTAGAACTTGCTCCAATATTGGATAAGAAGGCTTAACCAATATGAGAGAATCAAGCAATAGTAGCAGCAGTTTGCTGCCAAACTAAAGATGACTGGAGAGGTTCCTTTGAGCCCTCCATAGAGGTAGCAGGACCTTTCTTTTTGAGGTTGTTCATTGCACCCTCTTAGATAATGTTTTTCCCAATGAAACACTGATGGAATGGCCTGCTACCAGGGCGTCCATTTGGCCCATATTTAGAGCAAGAAGGACTGATGGAAAAGGCAATGGCATAGCTTGTGTAGTTCTCATTGAAGAGGCTGCTTTTGGAGATGAGAATCATAACAGGATCATTGCAGGACAAAGAAATTCCACTGCATTCAATGCTCTTCAAAAGAAGACCAATGAGTCTGTCAGACCTGTTTCATCTGGCTAGTTTTAGGAAAAAACCCTGACAATGTGGGCAAGAGTCAACGACGTAGCCCACATCCATAGTGTGACTAGCAGTTAGAGGAAGCCAGAAAAGGGATAAAGCCTTAGTAGATAGCTGAGTATGCAGATGGTGAGCACTTGAAAAACATGGGCACAAGCAACATATGATTAACAATGAGAACACAAGTAGCATGCCCCTCCAATATACTTTTGGCTGAGTAAGAATAGATTCTTACCTACAGTTCTTTTAGAGTTTAATAGAATACAATCAAAATCTTGGTTTGAGTACAAGTACTACTGTTCTGTTCTTCCCAAAATCCTTGCCTGTGTACCATTCCAATGTAAAGATGGAGTAGTTATTAAAAAACATGCCAGTATTCTCAATCAATCTGATATTCTGATAGCCTGGTCCACATCATTTTTATGTTCATGTATCTAAAAACTCAACCAGAACACATAAGTCTTCTAGAACATGAGGAGGATTCCAATGAAGAAACAGGAAAATCCAACAGGTGCAAACTGAACAAGTTAAAGTCCAGCAATGTACAGAAAAAATTCAAGGGGGTTCACAAAGATTTCTGCAGTAAGTAACTTATTTCATCAGAGAATTTTTGCTTGGTGTAGATAAATACTGGTTTTACATGGGCTCAGAATTTAACTATGGAAAAATGAAACAACAACTACATTCTACCACTGCTGGATATACATCCAGCCCTGTTTGGGGGCTTCTTAGCTTGTAGAGGGCGAATAAATGCCAAGTTCCAAAAAATATCCAAAATGGGGTGGAGATCGTGATATTGTAAAATAAAAGCTGGCATCTACAACCAGAACTAGATTTAAGGTTTGAATCTTAGAGCTTCAGTTGTATATTTGTTCTGATTCTGTACAAATCAGAATACAGAAATGCAAGAATTTATCATCAATGATGTCTACATTAGCTAGAAAAAATGTGATTGAGAAAGTTTGCAAGGTACCAAGTATCTCAAATACCTGTTGGACTAATACATAGGTAGTATTTAGAATATTTTCTTGCTGATGTAATTCAGCCAACAACAGAGTTAATGGCTAAGTTCCTTTTGTCTGTAGTAAGTTCTCACAATAGAAATCACCCATCTCCATTATAATTTTATGCTTTATAAATATTGTTTTTAATCACATGTTCTAACAAGCATTTTTTTCTTACTGGCATTCTTTTATGAACCTGTTATTGCACAATAAATATTGACAGGTGTCATAGATGTGGATTACAATACTAAGCATTACCAAACATTAACCATGCTGGTTAGAGCTGCTGGATGTTGCAAATTCAGAAATCTCATATTCTCAACTAATGGTACTGGTAGTACAATGGCTTACTGGCAGGCTACTGCCCAAGCCTTTTATAAAACAGACTGCAAAGGACAACAGAAGTGTCCTTTGTGTTTCACTGGGTGCCATCCTAAATTACTGGTGCTCAAAAGAAGGGCTTACAAACAAGTTTTGTTGATAGCCAGAATAGAGATTGCTCCAATAAGTATTTCACCATCATATTGATTTCCTCATTCTCAAGGTAGTCCTCAAAGTGGTAGAATGCACTAAAGAAATGATTCTGTCTCAAAAATATTTAAAATCTGCAACCTGCTTAAATAATCCAAGTTGAACAAACTTGCATAATTAAGTAAAATTCTGCACATTTTACATAATGTATGCTGCCTTTGCTTGTCATAAGAACATGAAAGGGCATCACTGGAACTCTTATTCAGCCACTCTTCTTGGTTCTGAAATTTTCAATAGATTACCTGTGAATCTATCTTTGTAACAACATGGTCTATGCTTTCCTTTTTGTAAGTGCTGAGATTCTTAGTTGCATTTTTCAGGCTTTTCTGCACTCTGCTGAATCACGGCACAACAGAAGCCCAACTTCAACTAATGAAGTTAGTTTTATTCTGCCCCAAAGTCTTCAAAACAGGAATCTGTAAAGGATATTTTGATGCTCTCCCACTACAGGAATGCCAACAGCTCAGGGTCTACTGAAGAGACAGTGGCTTAGTTACCTGTCTGTAGTCTCTAAGAGTTTCTGAACTATTAGTTCAAATGATGACGATAAGCAATATGTTGCAGGTTCCTCCTGATCATCAGCCACATCAGCAGCTTCATAAGCAGCTTCTGCCAAGCTAGAGAAGGCCTGAAAGACAGCAGTTATCAGATTAGAAAGTGCTCACTAGTTTAGGAAAGACTCTTATGTTATTAATACAATTGTTTTGAGCCTTAATCATTAGTTTGCTGGCATTCAAATGAAAGCCCTTTAACCACCCCTTAACTTCTCCCGTCTCCACCATTCTTACATAAACTGAATTACAAGAGCACTGCCACTGCAAACAGTTTGCATTTTAGTATGACATTATTCCCAAATCTTTCACTCATACGTCCCAATATGACCCATGACTACGAAGAACATGTGTGCTGACTGAAACAATTCCTGATGAACTCAACCAGTCAAGTCTCATACTAGAAAACGTATTATGTCTTACCCAGCATACATTGGAGGCCACTCTTGGCTCTGCACTCAAGCCTTCGATGAGACATTGCAACAAAGGAGCGAGGTAAATATCATTTATGGCTGCTTCAGGGAGCAGCTCACAGATTCGACCCACAGTCCATGCAGTTGTGTCTCTGACCACTACACTGGGGTCCTTCATTAATTCTATTAAGGTAGGCATAGCCTGGAAGAAAAGCAAGGAATTAAGAACTTAAACAATGCACTTACAGCTGTACATCCTGCCTTCCAGTACAGCTTATAAATACAAGCCAAGAAGAGTTCAAGGGCCACTGCATGGGGAGGTATAGTTCTGAACTACATGTCCCTACAAACCACATTGAAAATGGGCTCAATATGCCGTTTTGGTATTTAAAAAAAAGTACTGCGGTAGTGAAAGTCACTTGTATAGCAGTTACAGACTGTACTAGGTCTAGAAAATTCAACTCCCTATTCAGTTACTGATCATTAGGTGATCTTGAGCCAACTTGTAGGACCCTTTTATCCTGCCCCTTTGCATCAAAAACAGTGCTCAAAGTGATTTACTTCATTTAAACATCACATAAATATTCCATAACATAAACAGTATAGACTGAAGTGCCTGATTTTGCCTATTCTTGGAAGCTAAGCAGGGTTAGGCCCGGTTAGAATCTAGATGGGAGACTTGAACCTTGCACTGATCCTTCTATGCCACTTGCAACTGTATGGATCTAAATAAGCAGATTAAAAACAACTAAGATACTGGGTTCAATCATTAAGAATCTAATTAAATTAAAGCTAGTCTGAACATAAATTTAAGATGAAAAAAGACAGTTGGTGGGCAGTCAAGCTTGCCACCTTGAGAAGGAAAGGGTAGTCACTCTAGGTGCATCCACACAGCATTACCCTTCAGATCTTATGGAAGAGACAAGGAGCAGACAGTCCTATCAGTACCTTGAAGTCATGATATTCAAAAGCTATCACTAGTACTTTGAAATATACTTCGAAATATATTGTAAGATAATGCAGTTTTTATATGATGTGCTATGCTACTTACAGTCTAATTCACAGGGTATTTATGAGGAGGGTAGGAGAGAAGGAAGACCATATATACCATCCCAAACCCCTTGGTGAGAAAGCAAATAGAAAGATAGCAGCAAAAAACTCAAGCTGAACTGCATGGACAGCATGATGCTGATAATACAATGTTTCAAGCAGCTGCTCTGCCTCCATGCCTCTATTTTGTCTGCATTTTCTCTTTCCCATTCCTTGTTCTTATATTCTTCTTATTTCTGTACTCTTATTAAGCACTTCCTTACAAAACAGGGATAAAAGTGAATACTTAGTTTCATTTTGAATGATGTAATCAGGTCTTGTTTTCCTTTTCTAGAAGGGTTTTTCTAACCTCCTGTTAGATCAAGCAGGTTATTATTATCAAAATCAGTAATTCAGTGTCTTTATTTCTCTGGCCAGTGGAAGAGGCCAGGATGCCTATACTTTCTGCAACTGACAGTTGGAGAAGGTTACTGATGAGGATAAAGGAGAAGAAGCAAACTCCCTGAAGATGTTTGCTCTCTGTTCAATGGCTAAAATCAAGCTATCTTCCTCCTCTCATGGTGCTCCAAGTGGGAGTGTTTCCACCCTCCCAGTGGCATTTGTCAGAAGCCAAATCGAAGCACAAGTTTCTTCTGGAAGGGAGAGAAGAGAAAACTCCTAGCAAGTGCTTGTTATCTGGCTAATGACTAGCCTTGACATTCTTTCCTGGGAGGTGTAAAACTCCAGTAGCACTTATTTCTCTGCAATCCCACAATACCAAATTAACTTGAAAAGCTGGAAGGCTTTAGACTTTAACAAAAATATAAAGAATGTATACTGTATTTCCTACTGCAGGCATGACTTTTGTCTACTGTTTTGCTACATCAACATGTATCTATCAACATGATGCACACTAGGTCTCAAACTTTCTCCTATGTCTCAGAATGCACTGAAAGATATTCAGTCAAAGGAAACACAACAGTAAACTCATTACAAAGAGAGCAGATACCTTCAGGGCTCAGAGGATCTCACGGACATACAAACATGGGGTTCTCTCACCTGAATGACAAGGGGTTTAAGCTGGTTGGGTTCTGGTCCTTCCAAAATACATCCAAATGCCATGACAGCTGCATCCCGATACCGCCAGTCAGGGTTCTTTATGTGCTCTTTGATGAAAGGTAGAACATGAGGGACAATGTCATCTTCACAACATGTCGCCAGGAGCATGAGACAGACCCCAGCAGCTTTGCAGGGGTTCCAGTCATCATCATCATCATTCTCATCCTAAATGCAGTAAAGATAAGAAAACAGCACCCAAATGTCTCTCTTGGAAAATAGTACCTTTTCATTTTACAATCCTTTTCTTCTGCTGCCAGGGAGATATAGCTGCTTTGCTGAATTTTACATTTTAAAACCATCTCAAGCAGTAGTCAGACTTATAATCCAAGCCCAAAAAGATACTTTGGACAACAACTGAAGGAAAACATGGAGGAAGGGACATGACTCAGTTGGAGAGAATCTGCTGTGCAGGGTTGGAAAAAATTGTCCGAAACTGGAAAGCTGCTGTCACAGTGTTGGAAAAACTACACTAGCTAGAACAATTGCTGGACTCAATAAATACAGCTTCCTATGATCCACTGGACATTTCTACTTGTCCAATATAAAAAAGGTTAAGCTTAAGCATGGCACTCTCTCTTGCAGCTGCCACACATAAAAAAGGTAATCTTTAACACTATAGTGTCCCATTACTTATAAAGAAGGGTTGACAGCCAAAAAAAAAAAAAAAATGGCGGCAAGATGAATGCTTCCTCTCAGGACAAGGCAGGGTGGAAGCATGCTACATTGTCCCTGGGCCCAACATTTCATGCAGTAGAAATGGTTGTTAGCTTCATACAGGGCACTAACACACACAAGAACACATGCATTTTGAGAACCAGTAATGACATTTAATCTGAATCAAGAGGATCCACTACATATAAACAGTTGATCCAGTTGTTTTGACACCCTTTTACAGTTAGAAACACAGATGCAATAGCTGGATACAACAGGAACAGCAAATCCTACTGAAAGTCTTGGATCACAAACTGGTTACACTCCTTTGCTGTTCACTGTTCAGGCAACAAAAAGACTGGCTTTAGAGGGGAAGTAGAAAGTGCCTCCTAAATTTAAGGTTTTCTTCAAAAAGCCTCCTTCATAGTGAATGCAGCAAACAGTGTTTTGGATAAGTAATAGCAATAATGCACTGCTGATCAATAGGGTGACTGCTGTGTCAGAAACCAAAGACTGTCACAGGTATTTCAGATCTCTTGTCTGAAGGAGAAGCCATATAGCTGAAGAGCGGGTACATCATTTTGCTAAGAACACACTATCTTTTATTGGAATGTTGGATGTATTTTGGGTCTCTTGTATAACTTCACAAAGGAAATTACAGTTGAACCCTGAAAGAGTTTTAACTTTCACAAATTTGATTATTTGCCAGTTTGGCCTCAATAATTAAATGGGATTGGGGGCCTACTTCAGACATCTGAAGAGCAAGAAGCGAAAAGGAAGAGAGAGAGGGTATCCAAAGCATGCCTTCTTGCCCCATCCATTTGGAGAAGGAAACCTCTCTGACATTTCCTTGTCGCAAAGAGGTGGCACTGGTGAATAAAAGGGAGGGTGGAGTAAGAACATTAAGAATGTAATAAATTAAGAAGAGAGGTGTGATGAATCAGGCCAAGGTCTGAGAGAGATAGGGAGAAGCAATCCAGTACATGTATGATCAACAGTGTTAAGAGTTAACGTTTGGGAGGGGGAGGGTAGAGAGATTTGTATTTTTCCACTTTTGCCAGAGTCCTGTGCCCCTAACCCCCATGAATGTGGGCCAACTGTACTGTGCATCCTGCAACTTGTCACTCTGGAAAGTGAGATAAACTTATCTACCACTTACCTGTTTGGTCAGTGTCTGGGTGAGAATTGGGACAAGATACTGAAGGGCACCCTTGGCATAGAATTTGCTGGTGTGCTCTGGAGGCCTTCCTTGCTCTGTTGCCTAGGGAAAAAAAATCTTGCAGATTTTTATCACTGCCTACTGTCTATGCAGTAAAACTGTCTGAAGTTAAGTCCTCCTGATTTACATCTAAATATTATACATTCTGGTGGGGGGGACCCCAAAAGCTAATTTAGTTCTGTATATATATGCATATGTTTACAATAGCAAACAGGTTAATATTCCAATTTCACATGTAGCTTTTAAGTACTACTCAACTGTACACAATCTGGAAAGATACAGTGAAAGGAATTGCAAGTCCCAGTTCAGTCATGAACTTTATAATTATGGGCTCCAATCAAGGATGTTTCATTTCCCTTCAGTTTCTTAAGTAAGAGAATTACATGATTAGTGTTAGGAAGAAGAATGTGTATGGTTCTGTATTTTCGTATGCATTCTGTCATAGCAAACAAACATGCAATAACATACTCAAAACCTTTCAGAATACATATTCCAGAACAAAAATACAGTTGCTTCTACTATTAGCAAGGTTTGGTCTCAGCATTCATTGGAGATGTATGCATCACCTAGGTCAGAGTGGTGCATGGTATCTCATCATGGACCAAAAGCTGCTTTGCAAATCAGAACTGTTATTTTTACTTAGTCACAACTGGAGAATGCAGTGTTTGAGAGTTTAACTCACTTCTGATGCCTCTATGGCCAGGTCCATTTCTTCATCACAGACATTTGACCAGAACTCAATTCCTTGAAGAGCCACCTCATCAATGTCACTTTTCATGGCTTCAATTGTGATCTTTAGAGGGACAAAAGGTGTTTCAGAATGATGATAATTTCTGCTTCAATAACAATACACCCATTAAGCAGCTACATTTTCATTCTGGAGCCCCTGTCTTGAATACTCACAGCGAAAAGTGCAGGACCCATATATGTCTCCATGTACTGATAATAAAGAGACATAATTTTCACCAAGTTTTGTAAGGCAGCTACACGCACCTAGAGACAAAGAAAGGGACAAGGTGAGAGGTTGGTCTCATTATCTCTTTGGGCACTTTGAAAAAGAAATAAGTGTTTATGGTATTTTTGTGAATTTCACAACAATGACTTACTAGCTATGCAAATTACCCACAACAAGACCCTAAAATATTCCCCCCACAAAAAAAAAGCTACAATACATACAACCTTGCCATCTTCCTAGGAATGTTCCGAGAACACATTAAAAGAGCTTGGAAAGAGGCAACCAATCCTATCTACTACTTTAAAGTATCAGCTCTTCTGAAATACCCATCTGTCTCAGCTACCACTTCTTGAAAGATGGTAGAAAATGAGCTTTTCAAGACATTACTTTGTCACAAGACTGGACAATTTTTCACAGGCCTACTTTGTCACATCAACAGTGATGAGAAATACTTCTTCAGGATATTGCTTCAACTTCAAAACACTTCTGCAAATCTGCCTCAATTACATGCATATATGTACAATTATTTACCCAGCAGAATCTTGACACATTATGGATATAACTCTTTGGTTATCCTGCCAAGTGGTAAGGATACACTGACCACCCTTCTACCTCCTATTTCCAATCAGCTGTAAAACTCTATGCTATTAGGAAGGCTATTTTTCTTTGTGATTGTTAAATGCATGCAAACGGTTGTAGAGGTATCACAAGGGTCATTTGGTCAAAATAAGTATGTTACCATAGTGAATAGTTATCTAGATTTACTATTTGCTCAAAGGTTGGTGGTCTTACACTAGTGTTTTCAATGGTCTCTTGGAGGCAATAGAGTTGTAAACCAGTACAGTTTGGGGCGCATAAGCTCAGTATCCTTGTTTGGAAAGCAGATGTAGGAAGTGAGTGAAGGAGAAAGACCCAACAATTATTATAGTGAAATCCATTTCTTGTAAAAGCCGTTATTGTAATGAAGTAGCTATACATTCCTCAAAAATGTGCTTGGATAGAAGCCTAGGAGCATCTACCACAGAGTTAGGCGGGGGGGAAACTGGAAATAGACTGCTCCTCCACTAGGGAGGGCATTTCATCACTAATTGGTGTATGCTTACCTATCAGAATAAGTGGAAGAGAAACCCATCAAAGGATATCATCTGCCACTGCAGGAAAGTGGAAGCGTGAACTGAACTACCAGATGCCGAAGACAAGTAATGCTGTGCCTCTTAGCTTACTTACCAATATTGGGAGAAAGAACACTGGGCTAGATAGAGGTTTGGTAACAACACTTCTGCAGCAACATATATCCCTAGCTTTATATATGACTCCTTTCTCTTTGTCAAAAATTTCCAGTTAGAAAAATGAATAAAAGCAGTACAAATGGAAACTGTAACACTAATAGCAACAACATAAGCAGCACTCTTTTTTCTTCCCCAAATATGTTGCTAAATCATATTGCTTCTCTTTCTACAGCACTTTTCCCCTTTATATATCAGAACATTACCTATGATCCTCTCTTCCTGAGCTGTCGTGAAGAGACTATTGATAAATCCTCCACATTGTTCTTGACTGCCCTAACTAGATGTCCTAATGTCATCCCTCCCTCTCTTCCACTAAAGCTCTCAAGTCTGTGTTCTCTATGTAGCCTATGGGCTAACCTTTCAGTCCTCCTCTACATCTGTAAACAAATGTAGCATATTACTGAATTTGCTCACATTTGTACTCTTGCCCACTCATACCTACCTCTATCATTTCTTGTCTACCCCACAATCAATTTTAGATTTTAAGCTTCTTTGGGGCAGTTTTACCAAAACATCAAATATACCAATGATACTGCTGTATAAAGTACAGTTAATAAAAAGATTATTTTAAGAAGTTTCTCATTCTTGTTTTTGACAGGTAATTACCATACTTGGACCTATTCTATACACTAAGCCCAGCATTAATTGTAATTGCTTTTAGACAAGAATTTAGAACTTACCCTTGTATCTGGACATTGTGTTGCTTCACAGACTACTTGCATAATAAAGTGCCTTTCAGACTAGAAATTTAGAAGGGGAGAGGAGAAAAATAAACAGTTAGGTCCAGATATTGCACATATACCTGACTATTTTAGCATTCAATTCAAACTGTGACTGTCAATATGCAAGGGCAAACTTATCTTGGGAAGTAGGCACAGTGTCCCACAAAAACAAATCCTGTTTGATCAGCATATGAATGTATTGTCAGGGTAAATAGCAATGCCACAGCCGTTATTTCCAGGTATAAGCATTCCCCCAACCCCACAAACTTTTTAATAGCATTGATTTGATACTGAGGCCCAGTGAATTCCCTTTAAAAAGTTCTACTTCAAAATAAAGTGAAAAAGAATGAAAATACATAAGCTAAGTGTTTTTCCTTAGAGCAATTTACTAAGAATGTTTGACTCCCTGCATTTCAGTTTCACAGATTTGTGATCCCATTTAAAGTGTTGCATCAGCTTAAGTTCTAAATAGCTTGGGACTAGTGTATCTAAAGGACCACCTCCTATGTGAGTTTGCCCACTGAAGACAGAAGTTCTACAATGCATTATCTCATTGTTCAAGCAGTGGCTCTCAAACTGTGTGATACAAAGACTCACCTTGCCTCTCTCAGAATGTTTTTGCCATTTTGTGAAAACATCTCCCTTGGGCATGTATTGGCCTCCCAAATTTGTGACTGCTTTCTATTTCTTGAAATATGAACTTAGTTATTCACTATCTCTTGGTCTCTTAATTGTGTTTCATATTATTCTGCACTGCTGTAAGCTGCCTTCAGCATTTTAGGTGAAACGAAGAGTTTTAATAAATGCATTTACGCAGAAGAAAGCTTTAGTTTTTAAGGTTTTCAAGCGCTTGGATGCAAGATCAAGCCAGAAGGCAACAATTTTGGTTACTGTCCATTGAAGGTATGTGCTGTTCAGAAAAATGATAGGTAATTAACTCATAACAATAAACCATGGTCAACAATACACAGCTTGAAGCAAGCACTGGGCTTATGCATTTCGTCCAAAACAGAAACTGCTGTTCCTAACTAAACACAGATTAAAACAAACTAGCTTCATAACCCATATTTTAAAGTTGGCTTCTTTTGCATCCAGCCACAGTACCTGGACAAGACAAGACAGAAAGCTGTGGCTAATTAAATCCTAAAGAAAGAACTTTTAAACTTCTCCTAGCCATGTAGGAGAAAATGTGCATGCCTGAAGTTTGCTTCATCGTATGCATGTCATCATAAATCTTGGTTTATTGTGAATTTGGACAATATGCATGATTTTGCCATTGCTCTACAGCTTATGATACTTTTGACATAACTCTTAATGCTAAATATATCACCCACTACTAGACATTAACTTTAAAGAAACTGGCAGCAGTGTCTCATTAGTATAATATATTCTATAATAAGTCCTGGTATTCACCAAAAATTCTGAACATTCTACAAGGCAACAAACCTTCTTGATAGCCACATACATGAAATTACAAAAATGTCTTACCTGGAATGGAGAACATATGGATATTACTGAATGCATTCAATAGGCTAACATGTGGCCACTGTTCAGACATTTGGATCTTAAATAACTATCTTAAAGAGGACAGACTCCTTTATCAAAGGAGTTGCAAAGAAATAATTGTGCCCATTATACCACCACCTAAGAATGTCCCTTAATTTATTCCAGAAGCTCAAAAAGTAAGGACCAAGGACTTGCATCAGACTGAGTATCTGTTTCAACTGACTAAACAAAAACAAAACAAAAACAAATAAACCACAATCTGCCTCCAACATCACCTGCGCACCGAATCTTTAACAATTTTCAAGGTACTCTAAGGGTTCAGGGCCCATGTAACTCTTCATACTGGCTCATGAAAGTGTAACTTAGGCAAGATCTTATGTCAAAGGATCATTGCCATACACTTAGAACACACAAGTGCCTGTTTGAAAAATTGCATGCAGCAAATTCAATAGGTTCTGTATTCAGATGCAGAAACTGCCAATATCACATCCCAAAATGGGAAAAACATGAAAATCAGGCTCAGAGCACATTATGCTGAGAAACAAACTGCAGGCGCTACATACACAAGCGACTGCCTCAGTCTCTATGTACTCCAACTATGTGATCTCCAACAAGGGCATGTAAGGAGTGGCTTCTATGCTAGCGCAGAGCTACACTTAGAAACATAGAAACAGAGCGAGTCAGAAGGGACCTCCCGGGCCATCTAGTCTGACCCCCGGCACCAGCTGGCTCCGCTCACAACATGCCCACCATGTGCATGTCCAGCCTATCTTTGAACACCCACACCGATGGGGCCTCAACGACCTCTCATGGAAGCCCATTCCACACCCTCGGGGTCCTAACTTCTAGGACAGTGTTGCATTACTCCCTTCAGTACTCTCAGATATCAGTTAAAAAGACAGGAATATTTTCAGTGTGTTCCATTTTGGTTCATTTCATATTATTTTTAGTGTTTCAGTTGAGAATTTTCACATAAAATTTCTAACATACATAAATCCAAGTCTCAGCAAAGATGGAAGTACATCAGAAGTCAGAGTGGTGCATGGTTTCTCATCACAGACCATGGATTCATTTTTCAGGTCCCTGGTGGATTCCCTGTTACTTTCTCTGTCCTCCCACTCCTTAAAGGCTCACTTACCTCTTTGTCAAAATTTGCTTTGGTGAATTCCAAAGAGTTCAAGAGTGCATTGGTAGCTGCTAGCTTCACATTATTACTTGGCTCTTCTTTCCTCATGCCCTGGATGATGGCTGTCAAAATCTCATTGGACTTGTCCTGAAGCTGTTCTGGGTCCTGAAACAGGAATCAAAATCAGGTGAGCTATGTGAGCACCTGTTTTGCATAAAATTTTGTCAACAGGAGTTTTTGCTGGACCACCTCAGGCATGGAGGTATAACTGTACATAGAAAAGTGCAAGTCTAGAACTGTGTCTACTCCATACAAGCAGAGAACAGTTTATGTATCTCTCAGAAATGTTACTTCCAACAGTGTAGTAGACTTGGTAATGAATGCAAATGCTAGTCCATGAACATTTATGTTCCTGTAAGACCTTTTCTTGAATAGTGGAACAGAAGAAAAAAGATGATTTAGGACAAAAGGTCTGGAAAAAAGATGGTAAGTGAAGCAGAAAGAACAAACTTTAGTTCCCACTCAACTATTCTGGTGAAAACATTCACACACCTTACCCACTTTCTAAGTGAATAATTTCCTTTATAATTAAGGGAACTGCAAGTTGTGTTTTAAGAATACTATGTTTCAAACAGATCTTAGCGTTCATTATAAGAAAGCAGAAGATACACAACAGGTATAGCTATCTACGAATCTCCAAGATTCAGACCACCTTCAGACATGGAGACAAAGAAAGCACCAACACCTCACATTGTGTTCATACTTCCACTTCATTAAAAACAGAACTTCCACATCTCTCTCCAGTGGGCAGATAAACAATTTTTGATAAGGCAATAGATAGCATCTATCCCAGTCGCGGTAGATGCAAAAGGCACACTCATGCATTTATGCTTCTCATTTCTCACACCTTTAAGCTTAATCATCAAATCTGGAGGTAGAGTTAATCAATGGCTAAGAAAGACTTAGCACATGCTCAGAGGGAGTATTGCTTTACTACACATAGAGCTCCGACACTTCATACATTTGAGGAAAAAAAGCCCACTGTTTTGCATGTCAGATTGAAATTAACTAATCAAGACACAGAGAACATGTGCAGGCAGAAAAGCAAAATGCATAGCATTGAAGACACAGATAGCAGCACTTACAATATCCTGACAAATGTAGCCAATGGCCTCCAATGTTGACTCTTTCATGTGCTCTGTGCTGTGTTGGTTCGTAACATTGGCTACCAGCTGAGGAATAAGTTCAGGCCACTGATTCATGGGGATCTCTGCACAGGCGATGCCAGCAACGCACTGTGATGCTGAGCTGGGCCTGTAGGTTTCTGTACCCAAAGTCTGCAATACCTGTAAAAGAATGGAAGGGGTCAACACACCAGCAGGTGAGTCTACCACACTTGTAATACTGAAGTCAAGAAAAGAATCTCAACCTCTAGAGACTGAGCACATAACTTTTACCATATTCCCACATTGGGAAAAGTAACAGAAGACCAAAGTCTTACAAAGATGCAAAAGCATATTAAGTAGAAGCATAATGTATATTCACCAGAGAAAGACAGGGAGGCTACCTGAACAAAATACCAAGATTCAGAAGTTTTACATACATAATTCTTGACTTCTCGGCGAGCATTGGCATCGATTGCAAGCCATCTCTGCTGGTGCTGGGCCTTTACGTCAGGATCTTTTGATGTCAGAGAATTCTTGATCTGCAAACCTGCTGCAACTCTGGCCACCTGGCTGTTTCCTGGGTTTGCCAGCACTCTGGACAGTTCCACAAGGAAAGTTGGCTGGCCAATAAAAGATGTGAAGACATTTCAGTAAATGAAACCTAATACACCCTTCCCACTAAGATGGAATCACGCCTGAACCCAAAGTTTTAAATGAGTTGACAATATTTTCAACTGAACTTGAAAACAGAACAAAAATGGCTAATGAACTAGTGAATAATCTCGACTCTTAAATTCTCTTAAAGCTGAGAAATCTATGTGTATCTATACTAGTCCTTCTTACTAGTCATTTATATTGCACTTCAAAAATGAGAAATAGCTAAAAGTAATTCAGTGAACACATATTCAAGCTCACACTTGAACTCATGTCACAAAGATCCTGTTCTATTGGACCAAAACTGAATCTTTTCTCACAAATTCACTCAATCCAGAGATTTTACATTGGTGGTGGTAACTCCATCCAAAGATATTTTGCAGGCAGCAAATGGTATACACACTCCTGCTATGGCCAACACACAAAAAATCTTGCTACATCATTCAAATGCTAATTTATCCATACAGGGTGGATAAAAATCAATGATTTCCTAAAATAAAAATTCAGTTTTATTTAGATTGGATTTTTGAGGAAGAATATATCTAAAGATTGTTTTGTTTAAGATGCATTATAATTTAAAGTCTTATCATGAAATAAGGATTAGTTTTTAATTAGGTAGCATGAGACTATATATTCATGCAATGTTTAAAGTTTTGGTAATTCCATTAATCCATTCACCTTTTCATGCTCTTCCAGAGGTTTCTCTAAGATTATAGGGCAATTTTTCTATCTAGAAGATATTATTACAGATGTTTAGTTTTGCAGTTCTCAAAACTGTGAATCTGTGTCTGCAAAAATCACAAGCCTCCTCTTCACAGCAAAAATGTTATAAAATAAACATACAGAGTTGAGAAAAAGACCTTAATAACCATAGTTCCTTTGCAAATCTATGTACCAAATCAACCCCTTACCTATTAAGTGCTTAGTTTCAAAAATTCAATGAACAGAAGATTGTTGGGAGTGGAATAGATCTAAGAAGCTAAGTGTCAGGAGGGAGGGGCAAGCGGTAAAACTGAAACTGAAACCTTTTGAACAGAATACTCAGTTTTGGAACTTTTTTGCATATAGCCTAAGGTTTATCATATTATTCTTTCCCTGGAAAAGAAAACAGATAATGGCAGCAGGCCATAAAAGAGATCCAATTTGGAAATATTTTAATGAAGTTCCTCTACCTGCAAATAGGTCATGCATGTGTGCAAATTAAGCAGAAAACCATGATTTAAATCTAGTTTTACTGACTAGTGATTTAAATTGTGACTTAGATTGTGATTTAAATAAATTTGATTTACATTTATTTAAATCCACCCTTAAACAGATTGATTACATTAAGAAAGCCATAGCCATGAGGTTAGGAACTGGGCTGTCAAGTACAGGACATTTTTGAGACCATTCATTCACAGGATCACCATAAGCCAGAGATGATTTGTTGGCACAGAATATCATTCCTTTTCATTGTGCCACCTGAAGCAGGTTGTTTCACTCTGCTTCATGGTGGGAAAGCCAGATAACAGCCCTCTCCTCATCTATCTACACTGATTCCTTATCTCTACATTTTAGCCTTCTGCTCCTGATTACCATCTCTCCTTTTTAGCTCCCTTCTCATATTCAATTCAAAATCAGGTTTTATTTATTATGTGCAATCAAATCTTCCTTCAACTTGTCTGAAAAGCATTATACACTTACTCTTAGGAACTATCAAATTCTAATCCAAGTATGTGCAATTTTCTATGAAAGGTAAGCAGGGCACACATAGCACCCCCACAGACAGCATTGCAGTAGAAGCTTCTCATAATTTTAATAGAAATGCAAGATGGGACTTAGAAGTGTGAATGAGCTATGCTCCTACATAATACATAGCAACTAAGGAAAACCGAGTTACTTTGGACTCCTTTCTCAAGTTACACTTAATCATGTCATCAAAAGGCCAACAATAAATGCATCACATCCATCATCTGTGGTTTGGCCAAGATCTTCACAGTATGCAAATTATGTTAATACACAGAGATACTTAAGCTCATGACATTTAATGGGGATTTTAGAGCTGAAAAGGCTATCATGCTATTAAAAAATATATGTGACTAGAAGTCACTAGCAGTGGTTCTAAAATACTCTGTCTCGCAAACAGTATGGGTGTTGTTCATGTGTTATAACCTAATGAGTAAACTCATGGTCTGTGTGAGTTACTGCAATAAACTGGGAACTTCTTAGAAAAATCACACCACTTTCAGCCAAGAGAGCTCTACAAAAATCTAGCCAGCATGGGGTGGGGGCAGGGATTTGCTGAGAGGCACCCATCAGTTTTTAATGTCCCTTTTAAGTTTTAGCTATACTGGAATGTGCTGGCAGGCTGGCCAGAGTAAATTTACACTGCCAATGGCTGCAGAAAGTGTGGGTGAAAAATCAAAGAAGGGTTAAGGTGGGGTATTCAATATGGCTAAGTTTTACCAGGTCTAGATATAAAAGGTACGTATCTGTAGAGCCCCAGTTCATCTCTCCCTTCCTTATCTGTTCTGTGTGTCAAAGCATCCAATTTGTAATATCCCAACATGACTTGCTTTTACCCAGGTTTGGGACCCAATGAAATTCCTTCCCAAGTCTAAATGATGCAGCTTGCAAGTAGACAAGATCTGACCTACACACTACCATTTACATCAAAGGTATGAAAGCTGGTGCCTTCCAGATGGGTATCCTAAGCTGCAGCCAGCATGCCCAATGGTGAGACTATGGAAGTTGAAGTCCAAACCATCTGGAGTACACCAAATGACATATGGGGTTAAGAAATGCTTCTAATGTTCAACTTCTTTCTCATCCCCCTCTTAAAACTGTAATCATTTGGCAAGTGAGAAGGAGCTTGGAAAAACTTTTATATGGCTGAAAGGGATGCACTAAGAGAGTTAAAGAGATGCTTATGTTTCTGTGAACTGCAACTGATCTGCAGGGCAGCCAATTAAGGTGGAAATACAGTTTAAAACACTCAGAGCCAAGCTGAGACTTGGGACCAGGACAATTTCAGATCCTTTTCCTCACGCCATTTATTTTCCTGAGCAATCATGGTATTTTTGCAAATATTTATGTATTACAGTTTTTAAATATGCATAGAACTCTTGATTTAAGGAACGGGAAATGTTATATGGGTGTGGGGCAGCTCACTGAAATGGATAACTTGTCATTATCCCCAATTCTGCAACTCAAGTTCAACTGAGTGTAACACTACTAATTTCTAGCCAGACCTATCTAACAAAGCTGATCTGCTGCCAAGTCTACTATGCAGATGACTATGGGCAGCATTACATATTATCCTGGTGAAGCATAATCTGAAGCCATTATCTGCCAAAATGTTGAGGTGTCAGCAGGGGCAAATTAGTTCAGGAGAGTGCTGATCTCCCTCCTAATTCTCTTCAGAATTCAACTCTCAAACTGATTTACCTGTCTCACACAACACAGTGAGAGTAAAACAAGTGAATCATTGAGAGCCTTTTGTGAGGAAAGTGACCGGAAATTCAGTAGTTGCCTCACAGTGTCTTTCTGTGTTGCCTTCCCCAAACCCCTCCAAGCCCAATTTTCAAGATTAATTCCAAATTACTATAACTTTTACATTAATACTCAATTATTGCCTTTTTTTAATCTGTGGGCAAGGTTACCCCAGTCACCAAGGGCAGGGGTGAAGAGTTTGGGCAGTGGTGTCTCTTACTGAGTCGTTCATGGACTGTATGACAGCCAGGGTAGAACCGCATCCCATGATGGCCAACTGGTCCCCAGCTGAAATCATCTGGAGCACTACTGGACAGAACTTGAGCCCTGGCTTTGATAGACAGACAACCAAGTTGCCCCAGGCTCAAGTTCAAGTTGGAGAATTGCTCCCTAGCTGGCACTTTGGTCAGGGATTTGGCTAAACTATGCATGAGCATTCCCAGAATATTCTTACCCCTGCATCAATATGCTTTAACCCAAGAACATTGCTCACCCATCTATTCAAGAATGTATAAAGTCATAAAAATCATTCTGAAGTTCCTGTGTTGCTTCATTTTATAGAAAAGCAAATCACTCTAAAAGCAGGAACACCAGTAGACACATGCAAGAACTTTTAAGCAGCAAAGTTAGCTGCTGGAACTTCCTTTACTTCTTGTATTTTAATTCCATTTTTATCGAGAGTGTAAGAACTGAAACTTTTACTGGTAGCAAACTTACATAAATGTCAGTTATTTCAATGTAAACCTGCATACAGTGTATGGACTTGCAAATTAAACAGCAGCAGGCCATGGGAGAAATAATCTAAGCACCTGTATGAAGACTAAGTTACTGAAGCATCTGTTCTATACACCCAGCCAACAATGCTAATATAATCCATAATGTGCAACTGGTAAGTTTTTTCTCCCTCCAGGATTTCTGGAGTCAACCTAAGACCTCAAGGAATCCTGTGTGCTTTAAAGGAAGGTCCCAGTAGCCACTGAACCAGTCTCTCATCAGATGAATGCCATGCATCATTATCCAACCTTTGTAATGTCATATTAATAGTTGATTGGAACACACTTTTTGGTGTTTTCATCATATGCTGTGTGATCATTCCTAAACATCTAAGTAGTTCATTATAAATATAGATTCAGTTACCTTTATGAACAAGCTAGAATTACATCCAATTCACCTTTCGGTTCTACTTGGACAGCCATTATACTCAATATACGTTAGCAGCCCATTTCTCCTTCTGTATTTTCTGAATTAAACTATGAACTGTATTCTATACTATCACTATACTTTATACCTTTTAAGCATGTCCAAGCTCCAGCATCTACATATGTTTAGTCAGTTATATATCTAGAACTCAAATTTAGATGGGATCCCTTTTGCACTTCATCCCTAGGGCTTTCTTAAGTACGGGTAAAGAATTATTTCACAAACCATTAAAAGGTTTAAAAAAGTTTGAGACACTAAAATAGATTTTAATCAAATATGGGTCCTAGTCATACAAAAACAGACCCCGCGGAAGTAACATTAGTTTTAGAACAGGGAAATACAAAATAAAATTATACTGAACGCATAAATGAAATGGACTGAAAGCCACGACCTCTGCTAAAGTGAGAAAAGCAACCAGTATAGGGCTGGACAAAAAAGAGGAGACGGGTTACCATACGGAGGCATAGCATGGCACGCCTTAAATTGGGGAGGGCGGGGGGACGTAGCAAGAAAAAACGTAACCTACAACTTCGCAAACCTTAAGCGGTGGAGACAAGAAAGAACATAGCAAGAAAGAAAGAAAACTAAAGCAGGCTCGACTACCAGCTCACAGAAAGAAAGGGGAAGCCGGCTACGTCTACGCAACTACTTATGCCGGCTTCCCCACATGGCCGGGTCCCGCAGGCCCCATCTATTCACCTCCCCCACTTTCCCTCCATGCATGCAGCGCGGCAGAGCCAAACTGTCCTCCCCTTCCTTTTCCCTCCCGCGGGCCCGGCTCGCCCTCAGGATTGGGTGGCGCGACTCCCGGGAGCGTTGCCATTGGCTGCCTCCTTCCTTCTGCCCCTCCCCACAAAAAGAAGAGCGAGGGAGCGAGAGCGCCTTCGGTTAGGCTGCGCCCCTCTATGGCGGTTCGGCCTGCTATAGTTTTTTTTTTAACCCCCCCCCACACACACACACACACACACGACAGAGCGAGGGGATCCCGCTTTTCCAAACCCCACCCAAAGCCAGCTCAAGCCCGGTTTTTCTCTTACCAGGTTCTCGATGGCTGCTTGTTCCAGGAACTTCTGAGCCGCTTCGAGCTCGGTGCAGTCTGCAGTAAATGGGGTTAGGGAGAGAAGATACACGGGGGGGTGTCAATGGCGGCCCCCCGATCCTAGTCTCAGCCCAGCATTAATCCTGCATTTTCTCTTCCCTTCCTCCCAGCTCTACAATTGGTCTTCTTATCCTGCCACCTAAATCAGGGCCCAAACCGCCCTCCATTGAGGTTCTCATATTCTCAAAAGGAGTCCAAACCTAAAGCCCCTTCAGATACTGAGGGCCTTCCAACCTAGTGAAACTTCGCTTCATCAGCAAGCAGCACAGGAAGATTTGCGAGGAAGGGGTTGTCACTTTTTCTGTCTCACTCAAGAATAGCTGAAGGGGAAAGCCACCAAGGTGCAGGGTCTTCCCTACCCCACCCTGACCATTTAGTCGATGAATTACACAACTAGACTCATATTACAGAAAAAAGCCCCCCCACTCACACACACCTCTAAGTATACTTTTAGGAGGTGAGGGAAGAGATGCGCTCAACTTTTATCAGCTTGAACCAAGACCTGGCTACACTTCAGACCTCATCGCTAACAGAAGTCCGACAATCAGCTACAGATCACCGCCACCCACCTACTGATTTGGGGCCTACACCCAAGCTAGAAGACCACCCTAGGCAAAGGCTGGGCCCCAAAATCAACACGCTGCCATGAACAAGCATACATTCCTGATGCTTTCTCTCAATCCATGTGCCAGCTCCGTCTTTATTTATAAGGAGCCCGCGGCCTTATGCACGAACCTCTACGTGACCCGCTGCAGCCCTTCCCTCAGTTTTCCTCGTTCGTGTAAGCAAGCACATGGGTGGAGAAACTCACCACCCTCCCGACACTACCAGAAGCTTTGCCCCACAGACATATGCCAAGTACAACAACAAAGCCAGTGTTCACCCCACCCTTTTCCTACTGCCACGAGAGGCCACTTCAGCCAGGCCCTTAACAAGACCCCCATGAATTCCCTCTCCCCACCCCACCCCACCCCACCCCCCACTTTTGCGCAGCGAGGCCATTCGTATCTCCGGATACTTGCCACCACACGTGTAACATTACACTCCCCAACTGACCCCAGCCGATTCAGACATGGGAGGGAGGCCGTTTTATGTCTAAGCACCCCCTCTTTCCTGACCTACTGCATAAGACCACAGCGGAGGAGAGACGACAAACCATCCCCGCCCCCAGTTCACTAAGCCTTCAAGCGTACCTTAAATCGCCCCATATTAGAGTCCCGCTTTTTTTTTCAAATGCCCCGCATGGGGGGGGGGCACTTTACTACTATTCTTTTCCACCTTCTCCATACCCTCAGTTCCAAATGTCGCCCCCCCCCATCCCTACTACTAGCCTCTACCCCACCATCCACGTTTGGGGGCTCTCTCCGACCCCCTAGATTCATATCCCCCAGACCATAAAAAATACCCCCCACAATCCTCTTCTTCACATGGGGGGGGTCTGTTTCTCCCCAACCACCAACCTCTCCCGCGTATCTACATGGACAGGTCAGGTTGTAAGATATTCTCCATTCCTCAAGCCAAACCTTCCCTTTACCTGGCGAGACCGTCTTCTCCAAGATAGTAATGAGTTCCATGGCGGCGGCGGCGGCGGCGGCGGGGTGAGGTTAAACCGGGAAGGGAGAAAGGGGGGAGGGAAAGGGAAAGGAGTGAGAGGACCAGAGTCGTTGGTGGTTGCGGCGGCGGCGGTCGTTATCGTCGCCGCCACCTCTCCTCGCTCGCTCGCTCGGCCGGCCGGTCTCTCCCTTCGCGCGCTCTTTACTTCTCCCTCAGCTGCGGGGCGGCCCCACCCCCGGCGGAAGCGACTCGTCTCTCCTCTACTACTTCCCCTCCCCCTCCCCACACACAACTCCTTGTGGCGGCGGAAGAGAATGAGGAGAGAGGAGGGGGAGGGAAAGAGAGGAAGATGGGAGTTATAAAAAAAGCGCGCGCGGTGAGGTGAAACGAGGGATTCCAGTGAGTTCTACTGAAAGGGAGAGGGGAGCGGAGGAAAACAAAAGAGCGCAGCCGCCCTGGGGGGAAGCTGAATCGCTTTCCTACTGCTAATTCACTGACTGACTGGACTGGTCAGGCCTGCCAGGCCCTAGCCCGCCTTCGGGCACGTAACGTTCCTGCGTATGCAACGTGCTCACGCACGCCCAGGTTCATGCCAAGACGCATGAACAGATCGGTCTTGGAGCGCCTCCCTCTCGCGTTTTCTACCGGCCGACGCCCGCCTCGCCATCCCTCGTGCGACGATTGGCCGGCTGCGCTTCCTGCGTCATGACGCCGACAGGTCAACTTGAGCGCAGGGTGGTTTGCTGTTTTTAAAAATGTGTGAATGCTTAGGTGAGATGAGTGGAATGAAATAAAAATAAATATGCAGGCTTAATTAACGCGCACTTCCTTGGGAGTCAGGCGGGATTTATTCTCAATACTGGATATGTTTTATATAGTGTATATTAAACAGTTTAACGTATGTATGTTAAATATATTTAAGTGCATTCCTGTTTTTTGTTCTACGAAGCATTAGTTACACTGATTAGTGCTAAATATATTAAATTCCTGAAATGAAATCGAAGAATTGAATACATTTCTCATTGTATGTGCTTCCAGATGAGACTTTTATCATATCATTGTCCCAACTTCCCAGAATTTTACAGGGCATGCTTCTTGATAGAGGGCTAATACTACCAATGAGAAAGGAGAGAATGTGAAAGCTAGAGGGGAATAGCCTAGAATGATCCCTTATACTTTTTTTTTTTTTTAATTCAAAGCATTTTTACCCTGACCTTTACAGAGGTCGGTCTTAGGACAGTCTGTGGCCTTTTTTTTTTTTTTAAGGACGAAGAGAAAAAATGAAAACTAGTGGGATGCATTAAAGACACTCAATATTTAAGAACAAAAACACTTTCAGTATTAATGAGTACAGAAAAATGGTTTCTGTGGAGGTTTCATTGCATATTTCATCACTTTCATCTAGTTATGCATGACTGGCAAATTTGGTTGGTTTGGGTAGCTCTACAGTTGGTGATCTAAACTAGTTCATTCTGTTCCAGATGTTTTCTGTTTTTATTTCAAGTACAATGTTTGAAAAGTTTTTAATGCATTCCAGTTTTTGACATCAAATTTATTTTAATAAAGGTTCTGTTCCATTCTTGCTTTTATACAGTCCCATCAAAAGGCATTGTGTAGCAGTTAATGTCTTCTTTTCAAGTCAAACATGGGTAAAACATAAGAGTATGATGAGCTTAAGAGAAAGTAACAGTGTGATTGCCCTGTAAAATCTGTCATCCAGAGATTGTCATCTTGGTCTTAGAACCATGCTGTATTTTTAACACCACTGTACCATTGTTCCTTTTTTCTTTGTACCAAAGAAAGAAACAGACAGGAGTAAGGTGCTGTATAGCTGCACACTATATGATTTGGAATGGTAAATGCTGCCTGTGTGTAAGCATATGTCATACTTTAAGTTCTCTTATGCAAGTCTTGTTGAAAAAATGGGAGCTGCACCAGAGCTGTAGTGTACATAGGAGTATGCCATATAGTGCAGTTAGGCAGTGATTGCTGCATGTAATCTCAGTTATCACTATGCTAGATATGGGCAGAATATAGATCTTCAGATGTTTTGCATGTCAACTCCCAGCAACGGTCCTGCTAAGTGGAAGCAGCTTTTCAGTTTTTCATACAGAGCTGGGAAAGATCCTTGTCTGGAGATATACCAGGAACTGAACCTGGAACTTTTTTGTTAGCTTCCATTCAGCCATTTCTCTCCCTGTAGAGTCCTGGTTCCATATGGAGATCTTACAGCACCAACAACATGTTGTATAGCTTTTCCACCTCCTTTAGTTAATGTTGTTCTGGTCAGTAGCGGTGGGAAAGCATGGGAGAGTCACTAGTAGGAGAATCATATAGTCATCACTGCTCCATGAAGATTTTTTGAAAAAAGGCAATGTGATTCCACGCAATCTCATCTAAAAACACAAGTTCTGTGCTTTGATGAACTCTGCTCATTTATCACTGCTTCACCTTTCTTAGTTGTGCCATGAAAAGTTGGAGTTGTATGTGACATTGTATCAACAGAAATAATTTCTGTATCTTTGTATGAACTTAAGTAATAATAAGTTGTTTTATTCATATTGTATCATACAGGCATTGGGTTTCGGAGTGCAGCCTAAAAGAACTTTCTTTTCCCTATAGTTCCATGTCCCACTATCATATGGGATGTTGATGTTAAAAGCCCCAGATCATGGAGTCTTGCTGGCTGCTCCCCTTAGGATGGAAATGCAAATTGACGGACTAATGACAGAGAGATTTTCAAGGGAATCTAGGAGAAAGGTGCAGGATACAAAAATTATTCTGGTCACCAGAAAGGCAAATGTGAACAGTGGCCAAATTTGGCTAATCAGTTACTAATCTGCTTTGGGCAACACAGGATACCTCAGTGAGAGCAGAAAGTCCCAACAATATAGGCATAGTGCAGTGTGAGACTCAGTATCCTGTCTGCTCAAGAGAGACACAAACATTGCAATGGAATGATTTTGCAGCAGTAGCTCTATTACAGTAGCAATTACAGTAGCATTGGTTAAATTCTGGACATCCCTTGTAGCAAACTTAGTAAAATTAGAAATCTCAGCAGAGTGGTCTTAAGAATAAAAAGGCCATGTTGGATTAAACCAAAGGCCCATCTAGTCTAGCATTCTGTTCCAGCAGTGGCTAACTGGATGCCTGTGCAAAGCCCTGAGGTAGCACACGAGAA
This sequence comes from Varanus komodoensis, assembly GCF_004798865.1. NCBI lineage: Eukaryota > Metazoa > Chordata > Lepidosauria > Squamata > Varanidae > Varanus > Varanus komodoensis. The sequence goes on along the minus strand of NW_025336011.1, from coordinate 1,451,006 downwards.
TGATAGATTGTTGTGCACTTCAATGAGCACTTTGCACTTTATTTGTTGTAGCAGTTTTCAATGACTATTCTGTTTTTACATCATTCACTCACAGCTTTTGAGTGGTCTGTTCTCTAAAATGCATCTGGGAATTCACCTGAATTTTGCAGGGAGGAACTTTAGTATCCTATTACAGATTTTAGTGGCAGGGGGAGATGTAGCAATGAAATTTGGACTAGTCAGGTAAGGAAGGGGAGACCAACACATGGCCCATCATCCTTTCTGATCCTTCTTCCAACCTCAGCAACCCAAGTTACTTTACTTCCAACCTCAGCAACCCAAGCAAAATAGCAGCTTTCATGATTTGCTCATTTATTTATGAATGACTGAATGTACTGACTTAGACTGCATTAATGATATTTGGACAGATTAATTCCTGGGCTCTTGGTGCGGTTACAACATAGGCTTAATGATTGAGGAGAGAGAGAGTTCACTAATGTAGACTTAAAACAGCCAAGCCTAAGTTTCAAGTCTTTGTATTAAGTGTTGGGTACTAAGGTCAGATTAGGGGATATTGTGAGTATATTGAGTACTCCAGTGTTTAACAGTCTTTTCTACCTGAGCTGACAGACGGATGTTCTGGTGTTAGGGACACCCCAGGTTTATTGTCCAGGGGGAATATGACACTGCTCAACTGGTCTGACACCAGATAACATTACAACCGCCCCCCTTGGCTCTTCCTGGTCAGCAGTGTCTCCCCCTGAACAAAGGGTGGCGTGGTTTTCACTAGCTCCTTAGCTTATCTCAAGGCATGCAGGACTTGGTATTTTAGCTAAGAATTCTGAACCTAGCTCTTCTTTTAGTTCTGACTCATATTTTAGTTTAACCACCTTGGAACACTGTATTTGGGAGAAGCAAGCCTAGTTTCCACACAATGTTTGTAGCAGACCACACATTTATACATTTGATACGGAGTAGTTTCAGTAACCCACTTGTTACGGCCTGCTGCTGCATGGTGACATCAGAGGATCCCCAGAAGCCCACTGACCCATGCTTGCGAAATATTTCAATGATACATTCACTCACTATCCACCTCAATTTGGGCTCTACCAAGTTTGGCCATTCATTTTCGTAAATGACCTTGTACCAAGGAGCTCTGCCAGTGAGGAGAGGGTGCTTGGGATCATAATGTCAACTGTCTGTCTGTTTCTAATTCCAGTGAAAAGAGTTTAAAGTGGCGCACCAGTCATATCAAGTGGAACCTGCCCTCCATTTGTCTCCTGAGTATACCATTCTAGAAAATCATTTTATATTTTGCAATGTTAGAGCTGTTTGTTATCCACTTAGAGAACATTACTGTGTGGATTACTAAAGGTACTAAATAAACCAAAAAATATTTGAGGGGTAATCCTTCTGGATGCATACCTTAACATGATGAGGGGTTTTGAGAGTGTCAGAGAGTGGAAAACAATGCTGCCAGGAGGCCAGACTCTTGCTAGGCTGGTCTCTCTGAAAGACCACCCAAGGTGGAATGATCAAAGCTCGAGACACCAGACTAAGATGCATCCACCATTTTCAGGAGTAACACTTGCATCAGCAGAAAAAATGGTTATCTCTAATGGTGATTTGGTTGAAGCTCCTGAAAGGGGAGGTACTGGGCAACACTAGCAGAGGATCTTTCACAAATACCAGCAGTGGCACTCAAACTAATTTTGGTTAGAAATATGCAGAAGAAGGCATTTCTGAATATTTGTTACCTTGATACCCTATGATGGAACAATCCAGAACGAAACAAGAGATAGTGCCAGAAGATGAGACTCTAAGATCAGAAGGCACTCAACCAGCTACTGGGAAGAGCAAAGGACAAGTAGTGCTGTCACTAATGACACAAAGATGAAGGGAAATCAAAACCAATCAAAGCTGAAGGGAAATTTAGTAGCTGAAATGCACAGAGACAAAGGAAAGTCTGCACAACACATAAAATTGGAACACGGAACTTGAGAAGTATGAATCATGGCAAACTGGAAACTAAAGAAAGAAATGGAGCAGTTAAGCATCACAATATTTGGTGTAAGTGAACTAAAATGGGCTGGAATGGGGCATTTCATCCAGACAAATAAAAAAAATTACTCTGGAAATGACAAATTCAGAAGAAAAGGAATGGCTCTAATACTTAAGCAAGATGGTAGCACAGGCAGTAAGGGGCTATAGCCATATAAATCAGAATTTGTGGAAAACCTATCAATGTAATCATCACTCAGGCTGAAATTCTGAAAACAGTTGCTGACGACGAATTGAGAACTTTTATGCAGATGTCCAAAAAGAAATTGATATGACACCAACATAAGACATGCTGAAAATCATAGATGACTGGAATGTACAAGTAGCAAACAAGGTAGAATCCAATATTGTAGGAGAATTTGGCCTACGGGTCAGAAATGGGGCAGGAGCAAACTCATAGAAATCTTTGAAGCCAACTATCTGTTTATTGCAAATACATACTTTAAGCTGCCACTTGGATTACTGTGTACATGGAAATCAATTCATCCAAAGCAGATGATGGAGAAGCTGTATTCTCACTGCCAAAATAGAGCAAATTGCTGTAGTGATCATAAACTATTAACATAAAAAATCAGAGTAAAACTGAAAAAAAGATTATTAACAGAAGCACAGTGCCAAGCTACAACTTAAATAACATTCCTGAGAAAAGTAATATCCCCATAAAAACAGATTTACATTACTCAACTGACCACGAGTCAGAAGAACTATGGCTTGAAACCAGAGCTATAATTGGGGAAAGTGACAAAAGACAATTCTTGTAGCAAAAAGAAAGAAAAAGCATAGTTGAATGATAATTGCTAAGGACAAGTGAAAAGCAAAAGCAAGTGGAGATAGAAATATGGTCAAAATCCTGAATGCAACTTTTCAGTGACTATTAATCAGAGACAAAAAGAACTATTACGATGACCAGTGCAAAGAAATAGAACAAGAAGAGAGGAAAAACAAGAGATCTCTTCCATAAGATCCAAGAAATCAAAGTGAAATTCAAACCTATATTAGAAATGCTGAAAAACCAATAGGGGAATATATTTTCTGACCATGATAAAATAAACAGATGGAAAGAATATACAGAACTATACAAAAGAGATTTAAAAAGATGAAGAGGAATCCTATGAGGAAAAAGCTGCATTATTAGAAAGTGAAGCAAAAGCTGCTCTGAAAGCACTTGGAAGGAACAAAACACCAGGAGTAGATAAGGTGACCAACAGAACTAATCCAGGCTACAGAGATTAAATCAGTCAAATCCCAAGAAGAGTATGCCAACAAAAAATTGAAACAAAACAATGGCCACAAAATGTTCAATATACATTCCAATCCCCAAGAAAGAAAATGCAAAGTGCTGCAGGAACCATAAGACCATTACATTAATTTGCCATGTAAGCAAAGTGATGCCCAAAGTACTGCAACCATTTTACCCTCTATGGAGTGAGAAATGTCTGACATTCATCCTGGATTCCATACAGGAAGAAGCAATCGCGATCATACTGAAAATACACCGGTCACTGGAGCACACCAAAGAATTTCAGATCAGTCTATGTTTTATTGTAAGGACCAGGACGTGGGTGGCAAGCTGGGGCAGGCATTATGCCAGGAACAGGGCACCTGTGCAAGGTGAGGCTTCCCAACCTATTAGGGACCTGAGGCAAAGAGTGAGTTACCAGTCCAAGGTCAAAGCTGCAGGAAACGTTCAGTCCAATACTACATAAAGTGATAGCACAGTCCACAAAAGAATGCAGAGGTCTAATACTAAGAGTAGGCAAGGCTAGGAATGAGGGATGCAGAAGCAGGCAGGAACATACTGGAGCAGAGCTGGAGCAAGGCAGGAGGAACTGGAATGGGGCTGGAGTGAGGCAGGAATGAGGAGCAAGGTAGACAGATGCAGGAGCCAGAGCATGAGTCACAGGGACAACTTGCATTGCTGTGACAAGGAGCAGTCCTGCAGAGCAGCCTTTTAGCTTGTTACCAAGGCCCCAGCTGCAGGGCATTGTCGTCTCTCAGGTGTTCCCTGCAAGCCCCAGCAGAGGTGTTCTTGGTTGTACAGACACTTGCAAGGTTATGCCAGGCCCTTGCCCTTACATTTATATGCTACAGCAAAGCCTTTGACACTGTGGATCCCAAGAAGATATGGATGGTCTTGAAAGAAATAGGTGTGCCTCATCACTTGATTGTCCTCATGTATAATCTGAATTGTAGGCAAGAAGCTACTGTTAAGGACAGAAAATAGAGAAACAGAATGGTTCCCTATATGCAAAGGCGTCAGACAACGGTATATTTTATTTCCTTATCTTTTAAGTCTATATGCAGAACATATAAATAAAACAAGATTACAATCAGATGAAGGAGTGAAATTGGTGGGAGATATATCAGTAATTTCAGATATAAAGAGGAAACCATATTACTTGGAGAAAGCAGCAGTGAGTTGACCTGACTCCTGAAGAAACCAAAAGAAGAATGTGTGAAAATAGAACTGCAGCTAGAGAACAAGAATCATGGCCGCAGAAAAATTAAACAGTTTTAATTTCAACAATGAAGAAACTGAGATTGTGAATGATTTTGCATACCTTAGATCAATCATCAGCTCAAGTGGAGACTACAGCCAAGAAAGTAGAAGACTGAGCCTTGACAGGGCAGCAGTGAAAGAACCAGAAAAGATAATCAAGTGTAAAGATGTTTTACTGGACATCAATGCCAAGATTATCCACACTAGTGTAATCCCAATCAATAAGTATGGTGTGAAGGCTGGACAGTAAAGAAAGCTGAGTGAAAGAAAATTAACATGTTTGAAAAACAGTGCTGAAGGAGAGCTTTTGTGAAAACCTCGGACCAACAAAAAGATGAACCAAGTGAGTCAAGACCAAATCAAGCCAGACCTTTCTATGGAAGATAAAATGGTGAATCTGAGGCTGGTGTACTTCGTGTACATCATAAGAAGGCAAGACTTTTTGGAGAAGACAGTAAAAAGAAAAGAAAAGTTGAAGGCAAAAGAAGAGGAACAGCAACTATAAGGGTCATGTTCCCCTTATCAGTGTGCCAGGGTATTAAGATCAGCATTGAAAGATCTTTACGCATACTACCACAGCAATTAACCATTTTCTTGGTCATGGCATCCTGCTTACAGATTCTCCCCCAAGGGAAACTCATCTGGTGATTACAACTTCTGTTAAGAAACAGGAAAATTTTTTAAAGTTGTTTAGAACTTTTCATTACTGATTTTTTAAATCTTCGCTGGCTGTAATATTTTATTCCACTGTCAGTTATTGTGTTACTGTGTTTTAAGTATTATAAATTGCTTCAAAATGTTGATTCTTTAAATTCATTATATGTTGGGATAAAGTTGGAGCAAAAATTTAGAGCCCATAAAACTGTTGATTTTCTATCTGTACTGTCCTGTTATGCTCAATGCTTACTGCTTAACTTCTAAAATGAGATAACAGGGCTCAAACCTGCAGAAAAAAACACATTTTCTATGATCACAGCAGCTTTGCTCCCAATGTAGTTGTGGCTGCTCTATGGTAGGAGTTCAAAACTTGTCAGCCATAGGCCACTGGGAACCCTAGATGCCCTCTTTGGCAGTCCCTCTAGGATAAAAAATTAAAGAAAAACACGCTAATTCTGCTAAGCAGATTGTATGATTCTATCTAGAGGCCCTGTTCCTACAATATCTCCAGAACAGTGCTTAAAGTGTCCTAGCACTCTGGGAACAAGGCTTCCGTGTGTGCATGTGCATGCTCCCCCAGCAAAAGTTCTAGAGAGGTCCAGGATATCAGGATCCTTCATTAAGAGAGCTGATTATTGAGGAGGAAGGGTTACGGCCAGAAATACTGGATGACTGGATGGTTTGAAAGCTCACGTTCTGAAAGAGTGTTTGTTTCATCTGATAAAAAAAAAAATCCAGGCCTCTGAAATATGCTTCAGCAGGAGTTGGATGTGAGCATGTTTTATGTTGCATGTGAATATGCATAGAAGCATACATGCAAGCATATGATTTTATTCATTTACTGTTTCTATGATGTAAGGCAATTTGGGAAAACTGTTGAGGCTAAGAAATGGATTAAATAAAGTGTATTGCCACGTTCAACATGGCACTACTACTTAGAACAGCTGGTCTAAGAAAAACTGCTCCAGGATACGCACAGTTCAGAACTATCAGTAGGTGGCATCTGGACAAGAGAGGACAGAAGAGAGGATAATCAGCTGGGGTGAACTTCTTGCAACACCCATCCCAGGTAATATACTGCAGGATTAAAATTTTGCTGCAGCCATTAGGGATCTGCAAGGGCTCTGTTAAGTGTCAGGGCAACACCCTGCTCCCTTTCTCAAAATGTGCTTAAACCTCAACTTAAGCACAAAGGCTTAATCATTGAGTGGAATCAATATTTTAACAGTACCACATGTTAATTCTCTGCTGCTTTATTCTTTAAGACAGTAGAAATACTTTGGTAGACATCAACTTTACAGCATAATGCTGTACTAACAGAGGTATTTTGTTTGGTATTTAATGCATGTTGAACAATAAGCATGCAGCTATCAGTCTCCTTACATATTTCCTTTACATGGTCTGGGATGTGTGCGCACTCTACTTTGTTGTAATCTTAGCTTCCCTCAGTTTCCCTTCATTTCCCTTAATGGTACAAATGGTATGGTATATAATGCTGTATTATTAAGCAGCATTATAGCACTACCTACTGACAAAATAAAGATCATAGACAGCTAAATATAACCCTTGAAATATGCCTGTCCTCTATTTTTTTCCTTGGTTTGACTCCTACTTTTCTGTAAGATAAGACTCCACAGCTTTCAACAAGCAACTGGGTTTGGATGGAGTGGGGAGTAAGCTAGAACTGATTAGCTGCATGGAACACTGCACTGAAAAAAAAAACCTGTTCCAAACACATTTCAAGTCACATTGGGTTTGCATTTTGATGCCAGAAATGGAAAATCCAAAGTGCACCCGTGTACCCTCTCCACATGCACACAGGTTAACATCATGCTGGATACAGATAATTTTTTTTTGAAATTGAGTTCCACTACAAGTTAGTTATGGATTAATGTAGTTTCCATTCAAATCAATGGTATTTAAGTGCCACTAACTTAGGATTGGATCCAATTCACTGGGCTATCATGTTACCTACAGGCTTCACCTCGTTCAATGAACAAAAAATGTAAAAGAAAGCAAGCTCACAGCCTCCTCCCACATACAGACTAATTAACAAGAAGCAGAACCCACTGGGGAGTTCTACATCAATCCCAATGAAATGAATATGAACTGCATAAGTGTATTATTTCAGCGAAGCACATGCAGAAGAATGCCCCAATAGGTTGTACTTGATGTATTTGAGTCCAACTATCAATGCACTTAACAGCATGCAAAATCTGTCACATGAAGCATAGTAAGCCGACCTCTGGATTTGCATAGAGCATTCAAAGATGCCCTTCTTATTAAGGGGGAAACTCATCTGTGTACACCACAACCCATTACAACTGTTTCACAGGCAGGGTAATACTTCCAAAGCTGCATACAAAAAGCAACTTCTTCCAGTTTCTCCAACATACATACACCAAAGACTCTTCAGTTTTACATTGACTTTCCTTTTTATTAACGCCAACTTGTTTTAATTTTTTCCTTTTGTTTTCTTTTAAAACAATAGCACAAAAATGTGTTTCCAGGGAAGCAATTTGACAGCTAGTATCTGATGACCTTCTCAAATAACAGTTAAAGCCACACCAAGTATGAATTCCTTTTTAAAAAGGTATTTTAAAAAAGGGTACTGTAAACGTTTGAGAGAGGAGTGGTGTTGGGTTGGAAATCTGGTTAGCAGGAACATGCTACTCTGGTAAGCAACTGATGGCACACAACTTAGAATTTCATCATCATGCCAGCTAGTACAAGTTTTAAGGCTTCTGAATCAAGTTACCAAACATCACCAAAGAAAGGGGGATGGAAAGCTGCAGTCACAAGGAATTTAGGGTAGTGTTTTGTTTTTTTTTAAACAAGTCCTTCAGTCAAACTACAGAGTTATGCATAAAGAGGGGCAGTACTTAGAGCAGCCCAGAAGGATTCAGTCACAGTACTAAATCTTATTTGCATGCAGTGGTAGGGTATAATTTAAAGGAGGATGGAAAAAGGAGGTATGAATTCTTTCCTTGTTTAGTGTGGCTGAGAAAGATATTTCCCGAACAGTTTTTGTAATCTCTAAGAAGGACATCAGCATATGAAACTAAAAGGAAGGGATGGGAGCAAACATTTTATCCCCCTACCCCAAAAAACCCCACGGTTGTGATGGGCAGGATACTAACAAGCCTTCAAATATGAACCAAGATTACAGGATGTCTCCCCAAAACCTGCAGCTCAGCACTATGCACTAGAGCCGTCTTTCATAATTGAACCATTTCGCACAACACATACGTGTTTTTGCTGACTTGTTGCATGCTTTCTGGTGTGCTCAGAGGCATTAACCCATTTCAACTTGCCATAGAATTCAACTTGCCTAGAAACCTCTGGCTTCCTTGCATTTTGGTTTTGGTTTTTTTCTTTTTAGAAAAAGAGAGGGGGTGGTTAAAAAAACATTCAGCAGTAAGTGTAAAGAAGGGGGAAGAGTGTTAAATATTTTGACCACTCACAAGGCTTAAGGAAGTTTCACAGTTTTGTTATGCTCTATTTTATTACTATTATATTTACAGGGTGGTTGGTTTTGTTTTTGCTGAATTGTTGATAAAATTTTTAATAGAATTTAGTTCTGGAGTGTGAGCAGGAACCAGTTAACTACATTCATTGTCCAATCCCCAATGGTTTGAGAAAAGACTCCAATTTCCTTGGCGTATTATTCAGCTGTTGGGTAGCAGCTCCTCCTCCTCGCACCGAGGCAGTTGGGCCACAGCAGTTGGGATATCCGAGGTGGTGAGGGTGGGTTCACACAGCGGTTGGTGAGGCCTTGCGCTGCAAGAGATACTGGTGGACATTTTCAGCATCACGCTTCAGCCACGCAGCGTTCAACAGAATGTTTTCACAGCACTGCTGGATGGTACGCTCAGCTGACGGAGCTGGGTGACTCTCAAAGAAAGCCTATATGGAATGAAACAACAACTGCTCGGAGGGCCATATCTGATGACATTTTTAAAAAGTTTCCACAAGATAGAACAGAACACAGGTGAGGAACTGTGGCCTGACCATTGACTATGCTGGCTGAGGCTGATAAGAGTTGGGAATACCTCATCTGGAATGCCACAGGTTCCTGGTGCAGAGGGTTGGCACATGTGCTTCTGAAGACACTACCTATGGAACATGCTTAACATTAAAGCAACCAAGGATGCATTTGCAAGTATCCATATTCTTAAACTGTATTTTGATTTTTTCAGGTTTGCAGCAATGACAATGACCTATACTCTCAGGAAAGCCAGGTATCATGGCATGTGTATGTTTTAAGCTTGCATCCATGAATTCAAAGAAATATTTAAATTGTCTTTCCATTTATCCAAGTGCTCTGAGTGACACAGAGAGGATAAAATACTAGAACAAGCTTAAACAGAAACTAAATAGCCAAATTTCTAAGAACTATCATTCAAATTCAAAATAACTATTTTCACAGGTACTAAAACCAGTTTTGGTTAAAATTATGAGAGTGTTCCTTAGAGCCTTGCGCAGTGCTGCACATGTAAAAGCAGTTAATATGCTTCTTTCACAAAGCCGAGTGGGACTTGCAAAGCCTCTTTCAATCTTCTATTCAGTTTTCATTGCTTCTATAACTCTTTCTGCCTTCTATCTAAACCAATGCATTTTAAATGTATTTAACTTGTGTTTCCTGCAAAAGTTATGGTCAAATCCCTCCTTTGCCCAAAGTACACAGAACTAGTGGCAGCCACCAACATGGAAGGATGACAAGGCAATTAACTCTCTCAGCAGTTTGAGTAGCAGTGGTGTATGGCTCCACAATACCCCAGCCCTATGGCTTATGCCCACTGTGATGCACTAGCTGATTACTCCCTTTTGAAACCTTAAAATGATGAACTCATCCCATACTCTGATATGCTTACAACTGATGGCTCTTTCTACATGACAGATCTCTATAACTGTGGCAATATCCTACAGTGAGTCCCTTAGAAATTTAGATTTCTTAGTTTTTTTTCAACTTTCAGCAGCTCCATCAAATTTTATACAACATACAATCAATTTACTCTGATGGGCTTACTGGGCACTGATCCATCCATCTCCCACACTAGAGACATTCAAGGTAAAACTGGACAGCCACCAGAGTGGGATGGTATAAATTGTGTCCTGCAAAGGCAGGGGGGTGGACTCAATGGCCTTCATGGCCCCTTCCAACTATAGTATTCTATGATCTGAAGAGTGCACAGCCAAAAAACATACTGAGCCAAAGAAGGGTGTTCTGGAGTAACTTCGTCTAGGACATGCTTGCACTCTCCCCTACTTCTCTTCTCAGTCAAGATGATCCCATAGTGGGGAGAAAAGGCATATTGACCCATTCACTGGTTCTGAATTTAAAGGCTCTTGCAAGGTCAAGTAACCAATTGCCTTACCTTAACCTCTGCAGCCATTTTGTCAATTGCAAATCCATCTACTGATAGCTGAAATACAAGACAGAACACACTGTAAATCAGGAGAAGAAATCGTTAAAACCTCATGTTTTCAATTGCAACTGTAGTCTTTTTGCATACCTTAATTAGCCTGGATATTAAGAAGCCCCCCTGGTAGCGATTATAGAGCTCCTCCCAGTTGTCTCTGACAAACTTCCAGGCAGCTTTTCTGCCTTGTTTACTGCCTCCAGCCACTCCACCAATAACAGACACTGTGTCCTGGGGACGTACCTCTTCCTGAAAATGAAATAAGACAGTGCAGTAACCCTGATCAACATATTAGGTTACACATGTAACAGTCCAAGAGATGCTAATACTATATGCAGTTGCAACACTATTGTGCATTTTAACTAACCTTTGGCAATAGTTTTCTCTGACTATCCAGCATCTGCATCCTACGCTGTCTTGTCTACATCTCTATGTTACAAAGGAGGCTGGGGAATGTTCCAGGCCACCGTCAGTTCATGTGAATGCTGTGCCTCAGTGTTATAGTTTGAATTGTGAGTGCACCCTAACACATCAGCATTCCCCTCTGACTGCAGTGTAGAGGAAGGTCCATACTCTGTGCTGGGCAAGCTGTCATTCAGGGAAGTTTGACCATTACCATTGATCTTATCAAGCACACCTTGATAGGCACTGGTTTTGAACATCAGTAGCCTGAGACAACTAGTCACATTCTCAGCTATTGCCAGTATACACTGGGTTGGAAAGGCTTAGTATTACTTAGGAAAGACATGCTGAAATCAACAGGACTTCAGATTGTCATTCTTAGAGCGAACACTTGAAATCATGACTAAGTCTGGATCCAAACCACTTAGTGGTATCTATGCGAAGTTAAATACTAACATGGAGGCATGGAATAACAGAAGATACCCACAATTTTGGCATAAAAGTTTGGGATGACTGTTTTATTCAGTATTCAAGAATTCTTTTCCACTTCCATTGGCCAAATGTGAAAAAGGTGCCCAAGAAAATTAATAAAAGTAGAACATCTGGCATGCTAATTCTACCAGCCCAGGAATGGATTTTCTCAGTTTATTTATTTATTTATTTATTTATTAAAACATTTTTATGCCGCCCCATTCGCCGAAGCCTCGGGGCGGCTTACAACAAAAAATTTAAAATAACATTTTAAAATATATACAATAAAATACAAATATACACTATAAAACAAGCCGCCCTGGCCAAATAAAATTCAATAATATTAACATTTAAAATGCTGCTTAAATAAAAAGGTCTTCGCCTGGCGCCGAAAAAC
>NW_025336011.1:1290482-1439016 GCF_004798865.1 Varanus komodoensis | reverse complement strand
ACCTCTCTGGGGAGCGCATTCCATAACTTAGGCGCCACCGCTGAGAAAGCCCTCCTCCGAGTAACCACCCTCCTAACTTCTTCCATGGAGTTTAATCATTAACAGTATTGGCAAGTCATAACAAACATGCAGTTGATGCCACATATGGTAACTTTTGTCCCCTTTGATATATGAAGTAATAGAAATTTATAAATTCTCAGCACCACTATGTGAATTCCTCTGCTTCTTCATCCCCCTCAATTTAAGAAAATAAATACTATGATGAAATCATACACAGATTTCTGTCCATTATAAGCAGAAGGAAGGGGAATGAGATATGGGAAGGTTGTTTTTGGTAGCAATATTGTGTTGGTAAATTCAGTTTAATCCTGCATTACCTATCTACTGGCTCTTCTCAGAATTGTTCACACCTATTTTATCCTAACAGCAGCAACTTACTCTCACAATGCTACTTCTATAATAATGACATAATTTCAGTGCTATTTTCTGTTAACCTTGTGCCTGGGACGTTAGAAGTATCTCATACCATCTTGCATTGAGAATATTTATTTTGAAGAAGGCATTACAACTCAGAAAAATGTGCTCCAACTCAGGAGGAGTGAGGATTCTCTATCAAGTCACTCAGCCATCTCTTTCAGAATCCCCAAAGGAAAATAGCAGCAATCACTGATAAATCTTCCAAAATACTGCTGGTCATGCAAACAAGAGGCTGAAAGGTACATCCAGCAGCTAATCAATGGCAAGCAACTAGTGCATGCTTTTCCATCACATGCATTTTCTTTAGTAAAACAAGTTGCTAGTTCCTGAGTTTTAGATGAAAAGGTGAACACATGGCCAATTATTTAAAAAATACAGGGACAGAGGGGCTAGTAGTTATGAACCTGTCTTGAATCTGTACAAGTCTTGCAGCTTTGCCACTGCTGCCCCCTCCACTTCACTTCTCAGTTCTTATTCTACATTATTTATATTGCTTCTGTTAGTTGTGCCTGTATGTTTCTAAGCTTGCATTACTGCCTTTAGGACTAGACATTCAAAAAAAATAATGAAAACCAGTGTTCTCAGGGTGCTGAAACTGACACCACATGCCAAACTCCATACTTGTGCAACTGCATATGCACCGGATAGAATCACAGAATAATAGAGTTGGAAGGGAGCATGGAGGTCATCGGGTCCAACCCCCTGCTGTTGCAGCATATACTCACTGAAAGTGCAAAAGTGAGAACTTTCTGTATTAGCTCTGGCTGAGATATTGCGCCAAGCACCCGCTCTATTCGGTTCTTCTCTTCCTGCATATCAGCTTGCTTGTGGAGCTGCAACAAACCCCCCAAAAATAGCAAATGACATGAGAATCCTTCCCTTCCTTGAGTAGACATCCTCTCCTCTAAGCTACAGCCAGTGAAGTTAAATTAGAAACCTGACATGTGGTATACTAGCAAACCTGCTCAGCCACCGGGAACATGGCCAATGGGTAATCCACACAGGAATATTTGCCACTTAGTTTAGTGGGGGTCAAACAGAGGCCACACTTCCGAGTAATTGTGGGTTTGGTCTAGCAACAGAACCACTAGGTGGCATCCAAGTTTCACACAGTGATATAAGAGGAGTAATTTCTAGTCACTTGCATTTCATCTACATTTCAGGGCATTTCTTGTATTATCTTCTTTGAAGTGTATCAATAACCAGGTTCTTTATATATGCTATTCAGAATGTGCTTTACAGGACCTAGTATAGCTGCAGATGGTATAAGGGGTCACTTTACCAGGCTATGAAAAAATGTTGAAGTGACTGAAGTTTGCTATATTTGATTTAAAGTAAGTAAAGCATTTAAGCTGGGAAAAAACTGACAGGGAGGGGCACAGCATGACTGATTTCAACAGTTTCAATGTTTAAGACTTAGTTATCCTCATAGTACACAATCAACCTGTGGAATCATTCACCACAGAATGTATTAAAGGGTAACATGAGAATACTCTAATGATAGCTCTGTAAGTAATCAGCAGCCATTACAGCCAAAAGCACAATCCCAATGAATGGAAGAACCCTGGAATGTTTCCTTCAGCTGCATTTCTCTAGGACGTTACCCTGAAGGGAATCCAGATCTTTCAGACAAACCACTAGTAAACAAAATATTCATTAGATAATGATGTGTAATGGCCAAGTTTTTCCTTTAGACATTGTGTAAATAAATGCAACACTTTGGGAGGAGGGGGAATCTCAATTCCAGCACTGATTTAATTGGTCGACCTTATGTCTTAGACATTTTAATATTAATAGGACTAAATCCAAAGAATAATTCCCCTGACCACCTTATATATAAATGAACATACATAGCACATGTGGTTTTAAATCCCATTAATTTCAATGGAATAGGTTTAAGTACTTTTAAAAAACATCTCTCCCACTAAATCCAAGAGAATTTAAAAGTAAGCATTACTAAGGCCTGGCTGCTGTTGTGTCACATGGGAGAGACAAAACAAAAGTCACAAGTTATCAGAACTGTAAATATGAAAAGCACCTGTGCCTCTTTGGATCACCAATGGGAAACATATTGGCACAGCAGGCTCATTTATGTCTGGAATATTTTCTCTCTGCTTGATTACATGCATAGAAATATATACCACACTCACCTTTAACATAGTGTCTAAGGTGGTACTGTCACCATGCTTCAAAACAGTTACATATACCTGAAAAGAGAGTGTGACTGTTTTAAAACAGTTTAAAGGCTGCTTGAAAGCAACATATTAACTACTAATTGTTCTAACAAATCCTCACCTTTAGATTTCACCCTCAAAAGCTTCAGTCTTTGCAGCTACATGAACATGCCCCATTCAATGCAATTAGGGTATTTTCTGTATTCACAATTTAACATTTTAAAGGAAAGAATTAACTGCTTTGACTGGAGGGATGGTGGAATGCTACTAAAATAAACTTACTAATAAACAACTAGCAGGAAACAGCATGAAGCAGGCAAGTTACAGGTTTACTTAACAATGTATGAAAAACTGGATTTATATACAGGCAAGGGATGTGGGGGGGAAATCCAGGTCCTTTAAAGCAACCTACAGGACTTCTCAGATCAGCAGGCAGAATCTGCTTCCCTTCCACGTGGTCCTTAAACCGGCGTCGAGCTTCTTCTAATGTTGCCTTATGGCCAGCTTTTCCTAGCTTGCCCAATACTAAACCCCTCAGAAGCGCATCTAGATGGCCTGATGGAAAACAAAAAATGGGACATATATTTATTTTAGAAAAAGGATAGAAGCACTTATTTCATCTGAACATGAGAGATCACAGAGCCTGAACTGAAAAGGACCCAAACTTATCAATTCTCCCTCCAGGGAACTGAGCCAGGATTTTGTGAAACATGTTGCAAAATGTCTTCCTTTTCCTAAACTGCAGTGACAGAGCTTTTACAACTTCCTGATTAATTCTATCTTTAAGTCTTATTCTACTTCACAATAATCCAGATAGGTACAACACTGGGAATGCAGTATTATTAATAATACATATCTATCACCTTAACATAACAGCAGTTCTAAGTACTTTAAATGCTTAAATACTGGCATCCGTATTTTAGTTTACACTCTGCAGAGAGCTTAGATACTTTCTGTGGCATCAGCATGAAATCTGTAATTGCCTGGAGGCCTGATGAGAGGGTGTGGCATTTCCAGGGAAAGGATTGTAGGCAGCAGAACTGGAAAATCTTCTGTCTGGGGCTCTAGAAAACCATTACCAGTTGGAGTAGCCTGTGCCATACTGGAAAAACTAACAGCTTGACTCTTCATATGAACAAGACAGAACGTTTAACAATTAACATTTCTCCATTCTTGCATTGCACTATAATTCTCATTATAAAAGTTGAAAAACTTAAGGGTGAGAAATGGGTAAGTGGCAAATCAAGGTCTATAACTGAGCTAAGATTTGACCTGAATCCAACACTGGTCTTCCACAGTGGCTCTCATTCTTTTAACTAGTCTTCAAAAAAAAATTTTTTTGGTGCAATTTCTCTAACTTTCATATCTACATCAAATAGCAAACCAAACCAAGATAGAATCCCTCCCGCTAAACACAAGCTGCTCTTGAATGACAAGCAGCCCTGCTGCTTCTTGAATTTCCATAACTCTGTATAGCAAGACTAACTGGACATTAATTTATGTTAGGCTCTTGAATATCTGAATGTCCTGAAAGGTCTTATTCTCCCACAGCAAAAGTGACAGGGTAAAAATTCAGCACTGAAAGAATAAAGCACAGAGGAATCTTCATACCCTCGCCAGGCTTGGGGTCCCAGCCCAGCTTCTCTCCTATGGGCGAAAATATATCACGGATAAATGCCTGGATCTCCTCATAGAAGTCTGTGTGGGATAAGAGAGTTGAGAGAATCCCGAGGTTACAGCTCAGGTCGCTCCACACAGTATAGTTGGGCTCATTCACAAATGCTTCCATGACTTTTAGAACCTCTACAGTGCTAATAATTCCAGCTCGGGCCTAAGAAGGAAAAGAGACAAGTCACACTTATTTCTCAAACTAAAACAAACCACACAGAAAGCCCTCTGGATTCCTTCCTCATGTGTGAAGACTGGATGTTGACTGAAACTTGCAGGCAAGAAAGGGAGAAAAAGTACAATTCTAGTTCACATGGGACTAAATCATAGTATTCTGATGTTGGCTAGCCTGGAAGACTCAGCATGCCCTTAACTCAGGTCCTTTTTCTTTTGTCACTATGCAGGACATTTCTGGTTCTGCCTGGTTGTCAACTCAACTGAATGATTGGCAGGGTACCATATACAATTCCAGCAAGATCAAGTCAAGCTTCCACGCATAGCATGGAAAAGAGTTACATAAATACAAAATGATGTGGAGAAAGATTTTTCCTCCATCTCAGTATTGAAGAATTTCAGGAAGACCTAATGGATTGACACATAGGTTCAGGACAGAAAAAAGAAGTACTTCGTACAACAGAACCAATGTATTTAATTTACTTTCAAAAGATGGGGCTCATGCCAGTCATTTAAACAGCTTTTAGGCAGATTCATGGAGGGTGCATTTATCAATGCTTATTATCTATGATATTATTACATGCAGTCAAGTTGTCTCTGTCTTAGGATGATTATATGAATGAATGCCCTCCATAATGTCCTGTCCTTGACAACCCTGCTCAGCTCTTAAGGCTGTGGTTTTCTTGATGGAATAGATCCATCTCATAGTGATCTTCCCCTTCTTCTGCCTTTGAATTTCCCTAGCATGATGGTCTTCTCCAGTGAGTCTTGCCATCTCACGATGTACCTGAAATAGGATAGCCTCAGTTTCATCATTTTTAAAAATAATTTCTGAAGCTAGAAACGTCACCTAAAATCAAAAATTGGTTGGGTTCAGACAACACCAGAAGCCATAGTGGTTTTTTACCACTGTTGGTCTGTCATGTTGTCTGAACCCAGTTGTGATGTTTCATCATGGTAAACTTGGTCTTTAGAAGATATGATAAGAAACAATAATTTGTTCTCCATACCACCAAGGCTTGTGGTATGGTCTGAACACAGGATAGTGGTTTCCATGGCCATGGTATGCAACTACCATAGAATGTCCTGGAAAGGGTGGCAATTGTGGGACACACTCCAGTCACACAGCCTCTAGAGGCAAGTGAAACAGGCAGGGAGCGATGCACCTTGGAACTGAATTTTAGACACTGTGGCTATCAACAGCAAGAGGCCTGACTGGAGAGGAGAGAAACTATGATAACATAGAAAGCACTTGATCATCTGTCAGGTTCAAATCATGGTTCAGAAAAAGCAAACCATGGTTTGTAATATTGTGTCAATATAGCCCCTCAAGATATAGAACAAGGGCAGTCTCCTTACTTGGCTGGCTACTGTTGAAGATAAGATGCTGGACTACACAAACCTCCATCCTAATCAAATTGGGGACAGCCAGAATCCAGTAGGAATAAAAATGAGTTAGGAATATAAGCTTAAAACCAGTTTACCTAAAAATGATATATTATGCCAGCTTAAGCTAACCACTCGTGTGTGTTTTTTACTATTTCTAATTTTAGATGATTTGTCTTCTGAAGAACAATAAAGCAGAAGCCAAGCAAAATTTTGTTTAAAATCAACAGCCCTGGTAATCATTCTGCCCTGTTAATCAAGGTGGAAAGCAAAGGTACTCACAGCCTTACTGTACAAGGCCTTCATTTTCACATGCTCAACACTTAAAGAAAATCCACTAAAACAAGATGAGTAGAGATGTGAGGAATCTATGGTACTAATGTTGGCTATGTGTATTTCATACATTTGCAAATTGAAGAGAATATCGAAAGCAAATAGAAATAAAACAAGTCAGCTATTCAAAGAAAGTAAAAAATTCCACTGGGCTTTTAGAATTTCCCTATGCAGCATTGTTTGCATTCCCACTTGATATTTTATTTGCTTAATTTATTGACTCTTTCAGATTCTTTGTTATCTTTAAAAACACACTACACAAAGTACAGACTATTGAATTAGAAGTTAAAAGTTCTCTTGCAAGGAAATTGCACCATAGCCAGGATTTTAAAACTAGGGCTAACAAGATGTCAGGAAACACCAAGAGTCATGTCTACAGCAACAGGATTAACACCAGGCAAGAACTTACCAAAGAAAAGAGATCGTTCTGCAGCCCCAGCCTGTCCACCGGGGGTAAGGAAAGATCACGGATGGCTGGGAGCAAGCTCTCCAACATGTCTGAACTATACTGTGTGCGGTAAAATCCAACTGTTCCCAGATTTAGCTGAAAACATAGAAAGGAAAAAATAAGCCAGCACAAATGACTTAGAAATATAGACATGATCTCCAAGTTATCCTTGTCTGTGTCTCTGAGTCAGAAATGGCAAACAGAATAAATAGTACTTTGTGCAGTAAGGTAAAAGACTTACTACCAGAGTAACAACGTCAACAGAGGAGAAAACATTCCAAAGAGAGAGTTAGAGAAAAGATGAAAGTTCCCGCACTATCAAATTGACAATCCAGAAAAAATGGCTCATTTTCCTTAGCAAGAAGGAGATGGGATCTCCTTCCTACAAAGCTCATCACAAGGTATTCCTTTGTCAGAAGCCTTACATTTGGAAGATTCTCTGAAATCCAGATGAAATGTAATTTGTTCATACTGACCATGTTTTTGTGTCATTTAAAATGGAGATTATTTACAGGTTCAGTAGCAACATGTTATCCTCTTGTTGGACACAATTGTATGCATCACTTTTTACAGGCCCTTGAACATTGTCTGTTTCATACAAAAAGCTGTGCTGTTTTAATTCTATAGCACTTTGTACTATAGTAACATTTTGAGTTTCTTCTCATTAATAATTTCAAGGTAGTTTAGGCAAAGAATTATGATCTGAATACTGGCATGCAGCAAAATTAACATTGCAATAGTATTGGAAAACCTACATCTAATGCTCAAACCTATATTGACTGCACTTACACATTGCAGTAAGCTGTACTTGCAAATACACTACACAGGATTCACTGAATGACCTCAGAGGATGCCCAGCAGACAAGTGAGATTTCTATGGATTGTTGTTCCCCCTTTGCCTGTATCCCAGCATCTTCCATAGTAGAACCATCTTGTCTGCTCATCCCAACCCAATTTGAAAAACTGGCAGCAGAAGAGACATGCTTACAAGGGAGGCTTATATTAAGAAATATATACAAGTGCTGATGGCATAAATCTGGGTGCAAACTAATACAGAAGCTGCAGGTCCAAAGCTCTGATCTTTGGGCCCTGTGGTGTCACAACATTGCAAGAACAAGGGCATAATTTATTTTAAAAATATGCAGGTCAGACTGGACTACTTGGTCAGTCAAGGTGCTGTTCAGGTAAAATATGAGACATTCCACCTTAGGATGGTAGGCTGGAAATTACATCTGCTCACCTTCACCCACTCGTCTGGCTTCACATCTTTCAAAACCAAAGTCAGCTCAGGCTTATCCATCAAAACTTGTGTTTTGGCATGGGCTGGGTCTTCGCTTGTACAGATACTGATGGGAATCATCCACAGAGGGTAATCCTCACCTATATGAAAGAGAAGAAGGAAGTCTGACAGAACAATGCATGGTATGGCGTACTGCCCAATCCCATGGAAAATATCCCCAAGATTTTATAGCAGTAAAGTTACAGCTGCTTCCAGCACTTTTGTACAGTGCTTGTACAAATTCATCCAAGCTTCCTTTTTGTTTTTGTTTGTTGACATTCAACCTGTAAATGCACTTTGGAAATCAAACAACTGAAATTTTCTGCAAAGAACAGTAGCTCTTTGATGCAGTTTTCTAGATAAAATAAACAGTAGAAAAATGCAGTAACTACATTTTCTGGTCACTTTAAATGTGCAGATTTAAATATCAGGTCATACATGATATTTACATGAACTAACACTTCAGTTTATCACATATGGTTTCAGTCATATTCTACTTGCATTAAGGAAAAGCAGAATCCGCTAAAAATTAAAGCTTTGTATTACTAATTGCATTGGGAAGTAGTTTGTGTGAAGCAAAAACCAGAAGGTTGAACCCATTTTAACCAAGCCGACTTGTAAAATATGATGGTGTGGTTAAAACCAATGCACACATGTCACAACTAATGGTTATCCCTTAGACCATTTCTGTGTTCTGGCACATCTGGCAGAAAAGTATACCTCATTTTCTGGCGGGAAGCTATTTGCTGCTTATATTGACCTTAAATCAGCTTTTGATTTGGTCTCGAGGAAATTTATGGCCTAAATTACATAATTGTTCCATGGATAAGCGCCTACTGTTCCATATCAGATGTTTGTACAACCAGACTTCCAGTGAAGTCAGATATGGTCTGCAAAGACAAGCTACTAACCCAATTCTTGTCACAAGGAGAGTTAGACAAGGTCGTATTCTGGCCCCTTTTCTTTTTAATTTATTTTTAAATAATCTGGCTTTCCATTTCCATAACCTCCAATTCTCATGCTCCCAGACTGTGCAATACTAAGATATCTTTACTTCTGTATGCTGATGATGCTGTATTGCTGTCACTTTCTAGAACTGGGTTAAATTGTTTACTAGTTGCATTTGGAACTTATTGCTCTATGTATGACCTGATCATTAATTATAATAAGTCCTGGTGTTCTCTAAAGCTAGAAAACAATTTAAATGGACTATAAATGGCAATATCATTGAGCACATTTCCCATATAAAATATCTAGGAATTCAAATGCAAAGCACTGGGCTCTTGGTCTGAAAAATGTAGGCAAGCAATTTAATCAGCAAACTTTGCCCAGCAGCAGATTTTAAGTTTTTTTTTTAACACAAGGTTGACATCATATTTCCTCTGCCATGCAAATTTATAAAGCAAAGACCTTGGCCCAACTTATTTATGGCATTCCTATTTTGATTTTGGGATTTTACTCCCGCATGGAAAAAGTCCAGTCCTCTTTTCTTAGGAAGTTGCTGGGCCTTCCTCCCTGTGTACAGAATGGAGCCATTAATCTAGAAATAGTGATTTGATTTGTTGTGTGCAAGGCATGGATTGAACCCTTTAAATGGTGGCTATGTTTACATTTTCTAGCAGTTCCTGGTAACTACCTGTTTCTACTGCTTTCAGGTATGTATGTTAACTGATGGATGAGAGAAATGGACAACAAGCTGCACAGACTAGGTTCTTCTGCAGAAGTACTGGGCAACTATGGCTAGAAAGGTCCCAATTTCTTGTTGTTCAAAGATTAATAGACCTGGATCTTCAATAATCGAGAACTGCTGCTAGTAAAACTTGTTCTTCACTATTTCATTGGTTTGCAAAGCAGATAAAATACATTCTTATGATAGCATGACAAAAGTGTAGAAATAAATCCTTCAAAATAAGCCCTATAGAATTATCTGGTGTTGTTCACTTATACACACATGAATCTTGAATTAAGTCTGATAAAAAGTATCTTTGGCAACAAACGCAAAGAACTTGATTCACTCCTCTGCAAAAGATAAAGGCTGGATAGGGACATGATCACACTATACAATAAATCAGAAAGGGTAAGAAAAAGCAGAAAGCGGTTTTGCTTTCAGATGGCTACAGGAATAAGGCTATGAGCTGACTGCTACCAAATTCAACCGGGAAATACCAGGAATGTGTTGTGCTACTGGGAGGTACAAATGTCTGAAACAGCCAGGATAGGTGAACAAGTTAAAAGGATCTGGTACCTCAGTTGTGCCCCACTAGAGTAAAGAAGAGTTTCCTTCCATATATGTTCATGTAGGCCCCCCATTTCTCCTTGAGGCAGTAGGGACTGCCACAGTCAGCAAACGAATGTTATACATTGTGGTCTTTTTCCTCAACAGAAGTTCTTTCATGGGGATTATTTGACTTAGGGTTGAGATGAACCCTTTCAGAATCCATCCCTCCAGAATCCAGACTTCCTCTTGTGCTCGGGCCCAGTCCTGCAAAGCAAGCCAAGCCAAGAGAAAGTCCATGAATGCTCACAACCCCCCAGTTGTGCAACCAGCAACCTACCCTGTCAGGAGTGGCTGCAGGATGCAAAAGAGGGGAGTTGTGAGCAGGTGCACCAGCTGCCATTCCAAGTGACCAACCTTTTTCCCTGCTTGCTGCTGCCAGCAGCAGTGCACATGAAAAAGGGGTTCAGCAAGTGGGCATGCCAGCTGCCATTCCCAGCAACCAACCTTCTTCCCTGCTGCATGACTTCTACTCCAGACTGACCAAAGACTAGTTTGCCTTTTTATTTTGTGCTTTCTTCTGCACACATGGTTTGACTATGCTATTTGCTCTAAAGCCTATTTCTGAAGTGCTGTCCTCTCTGATTACAGCCTGGATTATGTCAATTGATGTATCTACCTTCCAGCAGGGGTTATACTAGAAGGCTTAGTTCTTTCTAACTTCATGATTCCCTAAACATTGAACTTCCTAGCCACTATATTCCCAACAATGGTTTGCCAATGGTATATGATGGTAGAATAATTGAGTGTATCACTGAATCCATACAAAACTAAATATTCATATATAGGGGAAAACAACTATGTAAAATTTTTTCCTAGTGCCTTGATACATACACACACAATTAATACACGGTAAAGTAAATGTAAAGGCAGTTCACAATCTTCCTAGTTAAAACATGCAGAACATAAGGAGGAAAAAACACATTGAAAACTAGAATTTCAGACTTAGTAGTTTGGTTGGTTTTTTTTAAAGGTCAAGTTATTTCAAACATCTAAATCCTAAAAAGGACACCTGCCTGCACAAACTGACAGTGCAAGTGCTGTTTCGCAGAATGGCTGGTGTCACGTACAATATGGTGCGCTGCTTGGCTCCTGTTATTAGCCATCGCCTTACCACTATATGGTCCGCTGGCACAGAATTTCTTCTGGACTAGCTTCAACACTTTGTCATCTTCTTGCTGGAGTGGAGAACAAGATGCCAGAATTGTACTCACACATTTCTAGATGCCTCTAAGTTAGATCATATCCCCAGCACTGTTTTACCCTTATCCTCGGAGGCCTCATTAGGATTGTAAACAACATTCAGAGTTTGCCCGAACAACTTTTTGAGCCACTTCATATTGCCCACTCCCCATCCCCACATACCTTTTTTGGCTGCTCTCATGCTCAGATGACCCAGTCACAGCTGGCACGCTTCCTTATGATACTGTGTTATACCCCATATAGTATGTCATAACTGAAATATGACAGCCAGGAGTGGTTTATCAGTGCTACTGGTGCACAGGACAAATGAGGCTGTAATGCAACCAATTACATAGTCTACTGACTTGACCTCATCTATTCAAGTAAAATATGGCACTGGTCTAACCTGATACTATCTGCTTTCCATATCAGGCCCAGGCTTTCAACATAAAATAATGTGCCAAATATACTTTGGATGAAGGGCTCCAGCTTAAAAATTCTCCTTTCCAACTCCCTCAGACAATGTTGATAATAAAGTTATTGAGATACAGAGAGGAGAAAAATGTGGACTTTTATGACTGAATAACTTTAACATAAACACCCGCCCCCAAAAGAACTTAAGTGCTAGATCTGAGTTATTTCTGGTAATTCCAGAAATGAGTTCTGGGGCTCGCAAACCATGTTACGCACCTGGGGGATGGATGGGGAAAAGAACAGCTCTGAGCCCTCTACTGAGTAACTAAAGCAAAGTCTCATCTAGGATTAGGGGATGGCACTTCCAGGTCAAAGAGCAGAATTACCAAGCTGATTTAAGTACCCCATAGCACCTTTTTAAATGAAGCAAATCTGCTACAATTAAACACATATTCTTATATTATTTGTTTTAAAACTACACTGTTTATTAGCAAAGTCATACCAAAGTATTGATGCAACATAGTGCTTAACAGTATGAGCCAAGATAGAGGAAACCCTTGACACAAAGCTCCACCTCAGCCATTTGTGGCCAATCATGAGACATTTTCTCTGCCCCTGGATTCCCAGCTGTGATACAGAGATTATATTGGCCCATCCCTCACAGTTATGTTGACTGCAAGTGGAATCCTACAGATTCTTGACATTGTCTTGATAGCTATAAGATACTTGGGATTCCTCCCTCTGAAATCAGAGACAAGCAATCTGCCCTCAGAAGCAGGATCTGAAGATCCGACCCCTCTTCCCTTCTGCCTGCAAGCAATATAGAAAGAAATATGCCAGCTGACCTTTGAGATTGGAAAAGAGATCCAGGAGAGGGGGAAAAGAAGGTGTGGGTAGACAGTATAGGAGACAAAGAGGCCAGGATATGAGTTGCCCTGAGTCTTCTCCAACCTCCTTCCCACCCTCTTTGAAGCACCATGCTAAAAAGCCCACCAAAATATGCAGGGCAGGAGTATGATGAGACACTCTGTACAGATTGGTCAGAAGCATCCAAGTTCAGGGGATTCCAATCAATTGGGGCACAATAAAAAACAGCATTAAGGATTGTACAAATTAGTATACAACATTCAGTTAATTTAACATGAATGTGGTTATGTAGCTAGAAAAAGTAGACTTTTACACCATTACATTTCCAGTGCCTCCTTTCCTGTTTCCCTGACCTGCTCCCTTCAAGTCCTGGCCTCTATCACTTCCTTTTTCTATTTTACTTACAACTCCCTATAATAGTTTCTCCCCTGTGCACTCACAATCAAAATATTTTTGGTTATTTGGGGGAAAAAAATCACACAAAAAACCTGTATCCAGAGGTTTACGATATTAAGTTGCAAAATACATCTGCTGCTTGAAGTGCTGGAGGAGCAAGAATCTTCCAGCAAAGCAGCTCATTTAACTTATATCTGCTCATTCCTGCTAGTCTTCCTCAGAATTTTTGAGCAGAAAATTTCAGCATGCCCACTGCATACACCAGCACTGAAAATTTGCAAATCAAATTCTTCTTTAAAAAACCAAAAAAGATACCTAGACTTTCTGGCTATGAAAGTATGCATAAAACAGTGTGGGCCATGCTTAGAGGAAATAAGCAGCAGCTGAATATAGTTTGTAGTGGTCAGTCGTGCAGCTTCAGTACTCTGCACATCTGTTCCTCATTTATTGCAGAACTAAAGACCACACAAAAATATAGCATAGTTTGAATGTATGATCTGAATGATTCACTAATTTAGATATATAAATATATATAAATATAGCACAAGTGCAACACTGTTCTATCACCTGTCTCCACATAAATTACTCCGTGTGATGATTTGAAACAAGTGACAGTATTAACATAGATTCGCAAATTTGCTTCATTTGCATATTCCTGTTCAGGTTGCGGCTAAGGAATCTATATTGATATGACATACTACTTGCCTTTCCATATTTAATCCCAAATTCTATAAAGCCTCCAACTGTGTAATAGGAAAGCATACATTAAATGTTTCTAAAAATATCAATTATTTACTAAGCATAGATATTGGTGGACTGTTTTGGGGGAGTATATAGTCACAGATGCAATTCAAGGCATCATGCTTAACTAGGGTTTGCATGATATCTGTACTGACAAACCATGCTTTCTATTTATCCAGGAAACTAGAATGAGAAAACATTACTTGAAGTATCTTTGCAAACATGATTTGTGTCTTCCCTTCCACTATTTTTTGCTTGCTGTTGCTGGTGGATTTGCAATTAAAAACAAAACTGCTGACATAATGTCCAAACTGACAAGACACGGGTTACAATAATTGCTGAACTGCTTTGGTAGTGTTCTCTGGTATACGTATGGATGATGATGATGATGATTGAGGCCTCTTGCACTCTAGAAATGGGAGTGCTCAGGAGACAGAAAATGAAAGCAGAGGAATTAGCTCTAAACTATGTTTTGCCTATATATTTGGAAGCTCATACCATTGCCCTTCCTATTGTCTGAGCAAAGCCCCCATCAGAATCAGAAACTGTGTACCTACCTGCTCCACCTCCACATAAACAAGTGGAAACCCCATCTGCTTGGTCCATGTATTCATCACAGCAGCAATGGGTTTACCACTAGCATGTTCCAAGCTTTCCCAAAGATCCTCTGCAGAGGGAAAAAACCCAAACTAAATAATCTCACCACCTCGCACTAAAGAAAACATTTTAAGTCTCCTGAAGGAAACACTGCACAAACTGCTTTGATTCTAGTACCATTAACAACCATTTTGACAGTACTTTAATGTGCAAAAGCCTTTCCAAAAGTTCTGCTAATGCCTCCTGCAAACAACTTTGGTAAGCAGCTATTATTCCCACTGAGTAAGTAGGAAACTGAGGCAACAAAATTCTCTATGTAGATTCATGATCACACAATCAAAATAAGTCACTGTGACTTATTTGAATGGCAGTACATATCAGGCATGTTCTAAGTAACCATAGTCCAGGCTGCTTGGCTTGCTGGAAGGAGAGGGGGACCTCGTAATATCCAGTGAGATACTGGAGGGTTGTTTCATCCTCCTACAAACCATGCTTCCAATTACACATAAGATCTGAGCTACTGTCAGCCACATAAAATCTAGACTGTTTAACACAGGAGCTGAATTGCACCAGACATCTTCTCTCAATCCTGTGTAGACTGCCAACTTATGAAATCTCAAAATCACATGGCTACTCAAATCTCAGCGAAGTTGACATCCCTACAGTAAAACAGGCTGCCACCAGACTGGTTCACAGCTTGTATAAAATTTCTTTGCTTGTGCTTCCTTCTGATATTACCTACATTTTTCATTTGTTTTCCTGCAACTACTTTGTGAGCCTCTATTCTGTGCCTGTTTGTGTATCCACAGTCCCTTTCAGCTTGCCAGTCTGGCTTCACTATTCCTGATTCTGTCCAGGCAGCTATGCTGCCCACAAATCTCCAGTATAAGAAAAGCTGCTAGCAAGTCTGATCAAAATGTTATAGAATATACACAGTAGGAACAATCAAGATATATCCAGCCATGATCAACATTTAAACCCATAGTTAAGTGCTAGAGTTCCATTTATTTTACTGGGACTTTGGTGTGCCTCAGTCCTCTTTCCTTACGCTAGTGTATAAGGAAATAAGAAATGACTCAAACGCTTGTGAAGAGATTACCATCTGAACCGACCTTGAATTGTTATATCCATACCAAATTATATGCTACGAACAGAGCCAAGGTGCAGGTGCAAGCCCTCTAAGCAGAGATTATTATTTGAGTTCTTGTATTCTGTACAGAATCTGATTCTAGCACATTGCTGGGGTTATATAAAATATTAAGAGTAGAACTATTGCATAAGGGCTTTCCCCTAATTCTTCATCTTTAGACATTTAATTCTATGCCTAACTCGTTCATTTTTTCTTTTCATTTTTTTAAAGGAAGCTATCAGAGGCCTTAATACAAGATCAGTTTACTTCTTTTGAAGTGGGGGGAGGTCAGAAGTTATTACAGCTAAGTTTCCAATTCAGAATTTGAAATGGTTTCCCCCTAAAGTTATATTTAACCCACCACTGTGATTTTCTAGTATTATTATTATTATTATTATTATTATTATAACATTTCTATGCCGCCCCTTGCCGAAACCTTGGGGCGGCTTACAACATGATAAAATACATTGAAATACAATAGTACATAATAAATTACCATTAAATATAAAAATACAAAAAATACATTGATTTACAAATACAAAATTAAAATTATCAGTATAAAATAAAAATATAAGAGGAGAAAGAGAAGGAAGAAGAAGGAAGAAGAGAAGGAAGAAGATGAAAGAGAAGAAGAAGAAGGATACTAGTAGGTCTAGTATCCTTAAAGATGTAATTTATTATGAAACATTTTCAGGTGAATTTCCCTGACTTTTCATGTATAAAAACTAATTACTGGAGAATTAATTCCCCCTCTAAAATGAAATGCTGTAGAGCCAAGGGGATCACTGAGGAAAGTAAAGACAATGGTCAGTTACCTGTTGCTGCATTCTTGTGTTGGAACTTGGTAAGATACAGGTGCATTCCTTTCCGGAAATCCTAGAATATAAGATTTTTAAAATAAAAACAAAGCTTTCCAAATTTAGCTTATCAAGACACTGAACAGGCAGGTAATATCAGATGCTGAAAACAGTCATTAGCCTTCATGTTCTGCTTGTGTACCCTCAGAACTACCTGGCTGTGCCAGTGCTAGACAAAGGATAAATGGCTGGCCGGGAAATACTGCAAATTTTAGGACATTTAATTATTAATTAAATTCCACCTTTTTTCCTTCTGAGGACCTTAAGGTGACTCACATGATGTTCCTCCTCCTCCTCTCAATCTTATCCTCACAACAACCCTGTGAGGTAGGTTGGGCCAAGAGTCTGTGACTGGCTCAAAGTCAGGGAGCTCTATGGCTGAGTGGGAGTACAGTCCAGATCTCTTGAGCTGCGATCTGACATGCTAATCACCACACCACACTGGCTTTCCACACACATAGGACTGTGTCCTACTAGTCGTTTGCTTCATCCATTCCAAACTCACATACATATACTCCCTTTATACTATACTTTGTACAGAACATCCATAGTTAATTAGAATATACTTTTACCTCATCCCCAATGTAATCATGTAGCATTCGAATTACTGATGCACCCTTGCTATATGAAATTGCATCAAATATTTCATCTACTTCAGATGGATGGCCCACACTGACCTGATGTAAGAGAAGCAGAAAATCACAAGAACAGATTGTATATGGCTTGCATCTATCTCCAGTTAAATATTAGACAATTTTACAGCAATAATATTGATTAATCTTATAGATTAATTAGTAAGAATCACATTATTTTAATATATTTATATCCCTTTTTCTTTTCTAAAGAACTCAAAATGGCTTACATAATTCTCCTCCTGCTGCTCTCAATCTTATCCTTACAACAGAACTGTGTGAGGTAGATTGGGCTGAAAGCCTGTGACTGGCCCAAACTCACCCAGCTTGCTCCATGGTCAAGCAGGGACCAAAACCCCTATTGCCTGAGTCCCAGTCCTACACTCTTAATCACGAACCACAAAACCACCCCCATTCTTGATGCATCCTTTACCCCAACTTCACCTCCAGTTTTCAAAGAAAGGTGTCTTATGATGAGTGAACATGTAAAAACATGCAAGAATGACAGAGAGAGCACATACAAACTCTACTAATTACACTAGGCACTCACTTCAATAGGATGGCTGTTGTCTAAGGCATCAAGCTCCTGAGCTCGTGTGTAATCTGCAGAAACAAACTGGGTCCAGATATCATACTCTGGAAAGCAATGGTCTACACAGAGGTACTCAATCCAGGATGCAAAACCTTCATTAAGCCACAGATGGGTCCACCACTCCTACAATGAGGAGAGAGAACTGCTACTTAAAAACACAGGTTTATTATGGATTTGAAGACACAAGAACAAGAAGTTGCCATCAGTCTCTGAGATATCAGGATTTCTTCACATTGATATCAGTAAAGATGTGGAGGAGCTTACAGCCCCATACCAATGAAATTGTATTGTGCAATTCTGTGCTAGAGGGAAAAGTGACATAGAATTCAATATCCTTTTTAAAAAGCAGGTTTCTAGCACTCAGCCTGAAACTGTATGAATAACCAATCGTATCTCTGAAGCAGCTCAAGAAGGAAGTAGCTGTACTATTCATGACATAAATGTATCTTTGGAAATATTGTTTATTTCCAAACCCTCCCTCCCAGCTACTGAAAAAATGTTTTGTTTAGCTAGCTACATTTTTTAACTGGAACAGGAAATACAATACAAACTAAAGTTGCAACAAACCAAAGCTTCTTTGTGACAAATGAAGCATATTGTCACCATCAACACCACCTTGTGTAAGCAATAATGGTGACCAAATTTTATATTGATGCGCTTAACTTTATTTTTGAGGAGAACAGTTACCTGTTCCAATTAGATCAGGTTTCAAGACAAAATTCAGGGGCTTCAAAGTACAAAGCCCTGGCAGGATTAATGCAACTGTGAAAAAATAAAAACTCATTTTTCAAGTCTCAAACCAGGCTCCTCTTTTTACTTTTTTTCATAATTCTCAATATTTTAGTAGGCAAACATCTATATTCAGGTGTTGAAGGCAAATCAAGACCAGGAAGCAATCATATCCAGCCTTTTTGCTATTTAAAGTTTGCAAGACTATGTTAAAAAGTATTATGTTCATGTCTTGGTTTGGACAAGCAAAAGCAGACTGGGGAAGAGGGTCTTCTATAAAGTTTTTTTGAAATGCAGGAGCCATGGTGGGGGGTTAATTCTTTCTTCCATTCTTTATTAATAAAGTTATTGATCTAAGGTATCTTTACTGATAGACATCTCGGAAGAATCAAAGTCAGTTTCTTCAATATGTGACTAGAGTCACTATTTCATTCTTGACAATTTGGGTTTTGCTGTATAATATATCTGGGATTTTCTGGTTAGATGTGGTAGCAGTTAATGCATGCAACTCTAAACCCACATGCTTAAAAGGTTAGTTTGCCACATGCAACTTAATAATATGTATCTTATCTCACCCAAGTTTCTTTTCTCAAAAATAACTCTTTTGATGTTTCAATGTATGGAACTTACTGCCACCTTTTTACATAAAGTTTTGAATTAGAACTTACCATTAGATAATGCAGCCTCAGCTATAAAGTTTTTAACAATTGTTATTTTTTATATCTAAAGGTAATTCAGTAGCCTGCTACTCATGGCACAGTCATGAGATTGACATAACCACTAGAGACAAGTTTTCAAAATGAACAAAAAAGATGTTTATATTCAACATCTACAGAAGAGGATAAAATGTCCCTATCCAATTAGAGGAATAGGTTCAGAAGGCTTAGAAGTTCTTTAAATATGCTTGGCTACCACTCCTAATAGGTAAGAGTCTGCTCCATCTAAATAAACTCTCAGACAGGCAAGTTCACATGACATGGCAATCCACCCTGCAATTAAGTACCAACTGTATGCAGAACAACTGGCACTGTGTTGAACCAGGTGATTGGACTTACTGTGAGTTCTCCCCCTCTGGTTCTCCAGACAGTATTCCAGGGTCCTGTGCATCAGAACCCATCTTATCTCCTGCTCCAATCATGAACTCAGCCCCATGTTGCTGCCAGTGACAGCCATTCCTCTGGCGCATAAATGGTACTTTGGTCTACTGGCTTATCACTGGGCTATTACCCTTCTTTATTAGCTTTTAGAAAGCACAAAAGTGTACAAATTTGTTCCATTTGGAGGAGGGGCTCTTTTCAGGTGCACTCCTACAACTGTGGGGTCTTGCCTGACTAATGTCTTGGTATGCATCTGCTGTCAAAGTGCAGTAAGAAACATTGATGTACACTGACCAAGCAAGTCTATATACAGGTTGTTTTGCGCACAATCAATACCTGTCAAGTGAAAACCAAAAGGTGAAGGTGGTTTTGCTTCAGGGGTGGGGAGTAATACACAGGCAGAATCCTTACCTGTAACTACTGTCCTTTGTAGTTACAGGTGCATTCACCCATATGGGCTTTATACCTGCATGGAGCCTGTTGTCACAAAAATTCTACAGTGGACAGAGTTTTGATTGGAACCCCTCCCTCGCCCTCAGCATATAGAAGGGGTTTCCAGTCAAGACTGACACTGTGGCCTCAGGATCAAGAAAGGAATTGGTATAAGTAGCTCAACAATGGTCCAAAGCAATCTTTTTTAAATAGATAAGCATGTCAATATATGATACTGCCAGTAAGTGGGTTGTGTGGATACTTGAAGAATGACGGTTACAGATAAGCAACCTGCCTTTCTTCTTTGTGGTCTCCATGCATCACACATATGTGCAACTAGCAATCTTACCTATCCAGAAGGGGGTCAGTGAAATCAACAGAGAACCAAAAGGGAAACTCTTCTCCCAAAGCCACAATCTACTCTCGCATGCATGTCAACATTGCAGTGCTACATGAATGTCAATTTCTTAGACAAGGTGGCTGTTCTCCATGATACCTCTACCAGGCCTCTGCAGAACAGCATAGGCTGCTATCACCTGAATAAAGTAAGTGTTCAGTGGCACTGAAATCTGAGGATCAGGAAGATCATAAGTAGAAAGTATGCACCACAGAAGCTGCTAGCTTTTGGGAAGGCACAGTGAGTCCTTCAATCAATGTTTTCAACTACTCAGGAAAATGGGATATGGCCTCATTTCTGCTGTTGGGCAGGAGTGGATGATGTTTTCCTCCTGGACTGGTTGGGGGAACTGTTCTATCTGTTTTCCCCTTCCATCAGATTGTGAACATTCATCAAGATGAAATGGGCTGCATCATCATACTACCATGATGGCCCAGACAGTGGTGGTCCACCCAACAGCCGACAGATGTCTGAGTGTCTCTTCCTTCAGCTTTCATCAAAACCAATCTCCCACAAGCTCAGGAGTGTTTCATGGCATGCGTTGGGAATGAAAGAGGAAGTTGTGCTTGGCACAAGTTTCAAGGTCAGGAAGATTTGGACCCTTCAGATGGGAAGGATGGGCCCTGGGAAACTAGGTCTTCAGGTGGAGGAGGATGGCGCTCTCATCGGTACCAAAGATCATAGAGGGGATCTCATGAGTATCCCAGTGGATCATAGCATCATCAGTACAAACATGCAGCAGACTATTCTGAGTGCCTATCCTGGTCCAAGAAAGGAGAGTGGGAGCAGTATAGCACTTGGTCTCAATATGGGCCAACTCCACTGGGACCAGTGAAAACTGGCTGACCAACACCACCCTGTTGTAGGACAAGGATAGGTCTGCCATTGTGGCCATGCATCTTGGACCTCTCCATCTACTACTGAGGTTGCCAAGACCTGTTCTTGTCTGGTACCACAGGCTTAGATTCTAGCACAGTTGGCAGCAATTAGGCTTGCTGAGTTGGTCTGGAGTGGCGGGTCTTTGAATTTTGCTTATAGACCTTCAGTTGTAGTAGTTTCTGTCAATTTTGCCGCTTTGGCCCTCTCAGCCAACTTTTTGGCCTTGGATACTTCCACTGAGCATTCAGGTATTGGCAGTGTGGCACAGATAGAGGTAAAGCTGGGGCTTCCAAAGCAGACTTATGCACCTTCTCCATGGGGTTTGAGGAATTTACTCCTCCAAGAGCCTTGCTCCATAGCTCCACTCTGAGGTGGTCTGCTCTGTTTCTTTGGGCTTGCTTTAAAAGTCCAACAATGAGGGCAGGCATCAATAATATGTTCCTCTCCTAGGCAGAAAAGGCAGAGGGAGTGTCCATTGGTCAGTAAAAATTTACTCCTACAATATGCACTTTCTAAAGGCACCAGTGTCATCTCAGAAAGAAGGCTTTTAAGTAATAGTAGTGACAGAATTAAAAAGGCAAAAAGTGATGATAAAATGAGAAAAAGACAAATGGAGTTCTTTAAATAGGAAAAGGCATGGGTGAAAAACCGTAAGAGAGAAGAAAGCAAGAAGAAAAAAGTAAGTAATTTCAAAGAAAAGAGTAACACATTGAAAGACCTCCCCCCGCCGCAGCATCAAAAAGAGAGTGAGAACTTACTGAGATACTACAGTGGTGGTCAAAGAAGAACTGAGGGAATGGATGGGGACCCTTTCTATATATTGATGCTGAAGGTGGGGGAGGGGATCCTGCCAAATCTCTCTCAGCTGTAGAATCTGCCTGAAAACAGGCTCCATGCAGGAGCAGAGCCATTAACCGTGGTACCCAGAGACCACAATGATAGATTCACTCTTTTTGGAGTTATCCATTAGATCAGTATTGTTTGACAGTTCTCAGTACCTTCTACCTTTGACCCAACTGGCATTTCATGCCACAGTTCCTGGTGAAGTTCTCAGTCCTCCTAGGCACCTGTTGTTGCTGCTTCCAGCTAGTAACGGAAGAATGCCTCATTCCTGAGGTTTTATTGTGTCCAAACCCAGAAACAATGGTAGTTTATGGATTAAATAACCCAAAGTTAACCCAGCAAATGCCAGGGGTTTGTTAGCACAGTTGTATTCAGACAGCGCAACAACACTGAATTCATCAATCCATATCATGAATAAGTATTATGTGCAAACAAGACCACTGGGTTTAAACACATACACAGACAGGCATAGAGGGCTGGAGGGAGTAATTATGCACCCCTAACAACACCAGTAAGTTTCCTGATGTCATCCCATCCCAAAATAAATTACATGCATATTCTGAATA
The DNA here is from genome assembly GCF_004798865.1 of Varanus komodoensis. Classification (NCBI taxonomy): domain Eukaryota; kingdom Metazoa; phylum Chordata; class Lepidosauria; order Squamata; family Varanidae; genus Varanus; species Varanus komodoensis. The sequence continues at coordinate 1,416,452 of NW_025336011.1, read as the reverse complement.
GGTATACTCCGCACTTAGCTTCTATACCAAGATAAATAAAACATAACAATTAGAAGTATACCTTGGATTTTTATTGTTTCTATTAATTAGTTATGGCAAAAAAGAATCATGAAGGGCACAAAACCTACAACAGCCTGGGTACTGTAAAGTCTGCCTTAGTATTTCCAAATTTAATCTTTTTAACTTTCAAACCTATGTTCACTACTACATAGAGGAAAAAAACCCGCTTTTGATTTTAAAGAAGAGGCTGAAGTTCTCAGGATTATTAAACATTTCCTGCTTTTCTTAAAACAAACAAACAACAAACTTGGATGATCCTTGAAAGAACCTTACAGGCGTAAACCAGGAAAATCCCTGTGCTTTGCTTTAAAAGCACAGCCACACCAAATGTATATAAACCAATTGCTGGATGAATTTTGTTTCAAGCATGCTTCGGGATGCAGGCTTACACAATCAATACAAATTTTTGGCAAAACCACAGTTTGGGATTGAGAAAAGTAAGATTTTAAAAATAAAAACACTAAGCTGAAGGAAAGAATGGAAGAATGGGAAGACAGACAACAAAAGAAATTTATTCACACCAACAAAAATGTGTATCATTTTATGCCTTGTTTATATGATACGAACTCTGAGGATAACAAGAACAAACTGCATACAAAATTAGGGCAGGATGAAACACAAACTGCATCTTTTGTATTTTGTATAAACTGCATTTATGCAATTTAATACAAAATACATGAAAATCTAATAATGCAGGCACATTCCAATATAAAACTAAGCATCCTTGCCACAAGGTCATGGTAAAAAAATGTTTTGGGATTCTGACCCAATAAAAATTATTTTGGCAGTGTCTTCGTTATTTCGCTTACTGTGAAAATGAGCTGATAAACTCATGATTTTGGTGCCTGCGCAAATCTAACATTAGCACACATAGTGTGATGGAACCAACTCTTCCTGTGAAGACTGTCTATGAGTGTCACCAGCTACCCATGGCAGATATGCAGGCAAAATCAATTAGTATCCTAAGGAATTAAAAGGAACAGAAAAGTTGACACACAAGTTTAAAAGGGGAGGAGCCACCATGATTTGATAAATGGATTTACAAAAGTCTTGAGAGCAGGGTAAATAGTACTACACTAAATGCTTTGATGCAATTAGGTTTACAGAAAATGACCACTCCCTCCAGGACCCTCCTTCATGTCATGAAAAAGTTGTAAGTCACAAACAGTGCCTCTTCCCTATTTCCAACTGTCCTAGCAGCAATGACATATGCTAAAAATACACCACATGTTTTGTGATTAATACTTTTCTATTTCAGGTAGGTCATGCAACAACTGAGGAAAGCTGGCCTTGTTGTTATTGTAAAGAAGGCAAATAAGAGTCCTACCAAAAAATTGCAATGGTATGGAAAAACCATCCCATTTGTCTTAAAATGAAAATGAGCTGATGATCTCATGACAAACTTCTATTTGCAAGTGAAATACATAAGTACATAATTTCCAATCTTTTGGGTGCTGAGTGTGGAGAGGAAACTTCAGAGCAATGAAACCAAACATCCCTAGGAATTTCCACAATGAATAGTATTTGCTGGACTGGACTGGTATATTTATAACCAAGACTGTATTCAATGAATTTCTACTACTATTATTAAATTAGAGTGCGTAATGCAGCTTTCTAAGAATCTCAACACTTCCCTCCCACACCACCACATAAAGCTTCATATCTGCAAATACAAGCTCACAAATGTGTGAGCAATGTATGGTGGATCACCACCGAAGCAAGACAGAGCATCAGTTCCTTGTGCAACCCCTTGCTTCTCATGATTACCAAAAAAGAGAATAGTGAAAAATAAATGAATACACCCAAATGTGGTTAACTAGCATTTTTATCTTTCAAACTTTTTGACCTGCTTCAAGCTGATTGGAAAAGGGTTACTTTGATCTTCTCTTCCTAGCTGTGGAAGCAACACCAAGCAATTTCCCCACAAAAGATGAATGAACAAAAATTTTCCTTCTAATAGTAATAAGGATAAAAACCATGATGAAGCATGTGGTAAATGAAGGTATAAACCCCATAAGAAACTTCACTTCCCTCTGCTGTGTCCCCTAGTTGGTAACACTTAATGATGTCTTCTTCAGTGCCTTCTTTGGCATGGGGGACAATCAAGCATGTCATGCTAATAGCAGCTAATATGTGGACAAGAGCATGTATAATGTATCATGCTCTGCATACCAGAATAAGCTTTGGGATCCCAGATAATACATTCAGAGGTCAAGGAGGGTTCTCTTACATGGAAATACATCCAGCCCAGTATTTGAGCTGTGAACACTCATTTGACTTATTGTGGGTTGCACAGCCCCAGTAACTGGTATGGGCACACTCATATGACAGTGTCCTGCACCCAAAACAAGCTTTTGACTAGCTAAAAATCAACCCAGCTTGCACAAGGCATTCTCCTGGATATCTGTGCTATAAAATTTTCAATGCTTCAACATCTAATGTGGAATAAACACAGTGCAGAGGGTGGCTCTGTTTTTTGGCCAAAATGGTATTAAGAGCATCTGGGTAGAGGGTGACATCTGGGAGAGGACATTCTTCTGAACATGTGGGTATATGATTTGGGAATGGGTCCTCACACTATGGCCCGAGGGCCGGATCCAGTCCACTGTGACCATTTGGACCTGCTGCACCCGCACCCGTGTGCACACTGCTGCCCACCTTGCCCTGCGCGTGGGGAGACAGCAGTTTGCTCGCTCGGAGAAAACACTCTCCAAGCAAGCAAGCCACTGCCTTGTGCACCCGCCTTGCCTCCCCTCGCCAGGCCGCCTACCCGCCTGTGCCTTGCCTTTCCTTGCCGCACGCACCCGCCCGCCTTTGTCTCACCTTGCCTCAGCGCTCGCTCCCCCTGCCTCAGCACACACTCGCCGTCCCCGCACCAGCCCACACACACCACCCGCACCACCTGTCTGGCCCACACCCAGCACCAGCAGCTTTCAACTGGCCCCCTGGTGGAAAAGTTTGAGGACCCCTGGATTTGGGGGTAGCCCAAAGCTTAATCTGGGGTGTATAAGGCAGAGATAGTTGGAGCAGGTTCTAATTTGTGAGGTGGAAAGCAAAATGATGGGTTAACTATTTATATAACCTCAACCTAAACAAACTAAGAGATGTCAAATGCACTTTAAGTACCATAGTCACAAGATTTCCAAACCACTGGTGGGCTAGTTCATGGCCCACAACGAGTGCCACCCACTGACGGGAAGAGGAACAGGAGTTTTTGGGATCTATCAGCAGTGCAGTTTCCCTGTGTATAAGAAAGAACAGACAGAAATAATACAACATCAAAGAGGGAAAGTACAATTACAACAATACAAAGTACAGAGAGGGAAAGTACAATTTAAAAACTAGTCAAGCTATAGCACTCATTTTATTAAAAGAGTACTTCGTGCTAATTTGAAAATAATGGGCTTAACATTCCATATTTGTCAGGATTCAGCAGGGATGTACAAACCATGCAATCACCCCCAAAAGAGCTTTGGCTATGAGCAGTATAGCAATAAATAAATACATAAATAATATTCTATTGGCAGGAAAAATCCATCTCAATGAATAAGCTGCCTCACTTTAGCACAATATGCCGTGGCCTTTTAAAAAATCCTTTAGCTCAACGTGTCATTTAAAATAAGGATCTGTCTTATCATGAATAACTGAATGTGGGAAATCTGACAACCTGACATCATTAAAAACATAAAAGGCTTTCAGGTCCTTGCATCTTCTTTGGCTCAGTGATCTCCCAACCTACTCAGTAAGTCCCCTGCTAGCCACTCTCAGTTCTAATGTCCATGTGGCTTCTCCACAATATTCTACTTAATGACATCTAAAAATATGCCCTTCATTTATGAGATTTCTGCTAACTTGCTGAATTCTACATATATAGATGTTAACTTTGCACTATTCTAGGGAGAGGGGCAATAGAGCTAGAAAGATGGTGGATAACTGGTTTGTTTGCTTGTTTTGCTCCTTTGTTGCCTTTCTGGAACTAACACACCAAAGAAAGGCCACAGAATGAGTTGTACTCCATGGCATTAAAACAATCTCTACCCCGACCCCCAGCCCAATCAGCACACCAGAGCCCCCAATTAGAGCTGTTTCCAATTTAGCTGCCAGGGTATAATATGAGAAAAGACTTGTGATGAAACAAGGAACTATCTGAAAAACAAATAAAAAAAATCATGTAATGGTGGCCCATAAAATGGAAAGCTTTCTAATGCAGAATGTCACCAGCCTACACCTCTTTTTTTAAAGTGTGATTAGTATTGTGTATTTAGCCAAACCATGTTCCATCTGCTCCAGTCAACATAACCAGGACTGTAATAGTTAGATGCTCAGTAAGTTAAACCATTTTGATTAAGTAGGGCAAGCTTTTTAGAAATGTATTGTGTATTTGTAAAAACTGAGATGACAAGTTTCACCTCAACAGCAATTACTACCTATTGGAGAAAGATTGGGAATGCCTTGAAGATTATTCCTTCTACAACACATACATTTATTATCTGTGTTTTTTGCCTTCAAAAAAGTCTTCTCATTCCAATTTATATAAAGCTCTTAACATAGTTAAGTCACTACTTAAATTTTTAACAATTTTTTTAACTGAGTGACCGTGAGCTAAAAAACCAAATGAGCTATACCAGACAGAGTATGGAAAAATACAATAGACATGACATATGTCCTGAATTAACTTGCTTAAGTCAAAAATCTCTTTCCCAAGTATTCTCATCCCAGAATGCAACACTGTGAGTCATGAGACTATCCTAAGATTCACAGACCTTGATCCATTTGGTATTCCAAGTGACTGAGGGGATAGTTGCTATGTTTACTTAAGGTAAAATTGGCCTTATGGTATCAGTCACTATTAGTAGCAACAATCGAAAGTAAATGCAGAACAACAACTGCAAAAGAAAGGCAAAGATTCTGGGATGCCACAATGCAAAAGCCAACTATTATAAACAGTCAATAGCTGGTTCTCATGTCATTGTAAACTCAGTCAGTTACCCACTAAGTGTAGTTTCCTTCAAACTACCCATGATAAGAATCAATGCATCATTGTAGGGTTGTTCTCCCCATGGTGGAGAGAACAATTCCCACTGACATCTCAGAGGAGCTGCCCATGCCTACCTATATTTAACAATTATGGTTTTGCCCCATATGGAAGCAAAAAATACTATGTGCTATGTGCAACAGGGGCATCTTCCAGTCTCAGCTGGGACAATGTATAGAAAGCTGCATGCTGCAGGCAACAACCAACTGCTTCCTGGATATTGGCCCAGCCAAAACTAGGAATCCATTTCCCTGATTTTCAATGGGTGGCTCAAGAAAGGCAAGCAACTTATGGAAAGCAAAGGTATAAAGGATTTTTTTTTGCTGAAAAGGGGTTTTTTCACAAATAGCACTCTTTTCCCAGCAAATTCCTTCTCTTTTTGCTTTGTTCTCTATAATCCCCATGTAGCAGCTTGATTGCCATTTGTCTGAAGCCTGTGGGAACCAGTGGAAGAGAAAAACTGCTCTCCTCACACCTTGTTTTAATGGGAAAATGAGTTTAACAGGTACTAAACTTCAGGTGTTAAATTTCAGGGTCCCTGTAAAAAATGGGACTCTTCAGAGTATGTCCCAGTCCAACCCCTCCATCTCACTCTAAATCCCCTTTCTAAAGGGATAACCAATTTGACTTAGAACTGTCAAACTTGTTTTCATCTTAAAGAGGCCAGCAATTCTGATTAAACAAGCCTAGTTAGCTTTAACTACAATAATCATCAATGAAAATCTAAGTTGACTTGAGAAAAACTGTGAAGATGCGTGTTTCCACATTCTGTCTACAATATTTTAACCAGAGATACAAATATGGGTGCATAATGCTAAACCATAGTTTAGTGCTGGTATCTGCAACATGATGCTCACAGACACTATTAGGTCCCTGATTTTTATGCTAGTTTTAAAGATTATGAGATGACTAAAATATGGGGAAGTGGGGAGAGACTTGTATGCTGTAAATTGAACTATTAGCCTCCTCAAGTGACATGTCTAAGAATGCTTCAGAACCTCAGAGTCCTGAAAGCAGTGGGCTGCTGTTCTGGCATGGTGTGTTGATTTTCCTGTGTATATGTGCTTGTGATACATTGAACATCACCAATTTACCTTCTGTGACATGAGTATTTTATTATGCTTCAATGGCGGGGGCATCTATATGATTTAACATTTTGGAAACAGACCTCACCTGTGCCTGTATCTAGCTCCTCAGCAGTATTATTTACAGTATATCACAGAAGTGAGTACACTCCTCACATTTTGTAAATATTTTATTATACCTTTTCATGTGACAACCCTGAAGAAATGACACTTTGATACAATGTAAAGTAGTGAATATACAGCTTGTATAACAGTGTAAATTTGATGTCCCCTCAAAATAACTCAACACACAGCCATTAATGTCTAAACCGCTGGCAACAAAAGTGAGTACACCCCTAAGTGAAACTGTCCAAATTGGGCATTATTAGCCATTTCCCCTCAACATGGCACCTCATGGCAAAGAACTCTCTGAGGATCTGAAAAAAAGAATTGTTGCTCTACATAAAGATGGCCTAGGCTATAAGAAGATTGCCAAGACCCTGAAACGGAGCCACAGCACGGTGGCCAAGACCATACAGCAGTTTAACAGGACAGGTTCCACTCAGAATAGGCCTCGCCATGGTCAACCAAAGAAGTTGAGTGCATGTGCTCCGCATCATATCCAGAGGTTGGCTTTGGGAAATAGACGTATGAGTGCTGCCAGCATTGCTGCAGAGGATGAAGGGGTGGTGGGTCAGCCTGTCAGTGCTCAGACCATACGCTGCACACTGCATCAAATTGGTCTGCAGGGCTGTCATCCCAAAAGGAAGCCTCTTCTAAAGATGATGCACAAGAAAGCCCGCAAACAGTTTGCTGAAGATAAGCAGACTAAGGACATGGATTAGTGGAACCATGTCCTGTGGTCTGATGAGACCAAGATAAACTTATTTGGTTCAGATGGTGTCAAGCGTGTGTGGCGACAACCAGGTGAGGAGTACAAAGACAAGTGTGTCTTGCCTACAGTCAAGCATGGTGGTGGGAGTGTCATGGTCTGGGGCTGCATGAGTGCTGCCAGCACTGGGGAGCTACAGTTCATTGCAGGAACCATGAATGCCAACATGTACTGTGACACACTGAAGCAGAGCATGATCCCCTCCCTTCGGAGACTGGGCTGCAGGGCAGTATTCCAACATGATAATGACCCCAAACATACCTCCAAGACAACCACTGCCTTGCTAAAGAAGCTGAGGGTAAACGTGATGGACTGGCCAAGCATGTCTCCAGACCTAAACCCTATTGAGCATCTGTGGGGCATCCTGAAACGGAAGGTGGAGGAGTGCAATGTCTAACATCCACCAGCTCCGTGATGTCATCATGGAGGAGTGGAAGAGGACTCCAGTGGCAACCTGTGAAGCTCTGGTGAACTCCATGCCCAAGAGGGTTAAGGCAGTGCTGGAAAATAATGGTGGCCACACAAAATATTGACACTTTGGGCCCAATTTGGACAGTTTCACTTAGGGGTGTACTCACTTTTGTTGCCAGCGGTTTAGACATTAATGGCTGTGTGTTGAGTTATTTTGATGGGACATCAAATTTACACTGTTATACAAGCTATATACTCACTACTTTACATTGTATCAAAGTGTCATTTCTTCAGGGCTGTCACATGAAAAGGTATAATAAAATATTTACAAAATGTGAGGGGTGTACTCACTACTGTGATATACTGTATCTCTTGAGTCACAACAGTTTGCCTTCTGTGAAATGAATGAAGGAGTCGAAAACAATGGGCAAGTTCGAAAGAATGATTCTGTTTCATAGCTCAGGCCCCACCTCTATCTCATACTGAGATTCTTGTGCAAGCTACTTTCCTTTTACTCTCACCAGTTTGCCTTCTGAGAAGCTGGTATTTTGCAACCAACCATGCCCATTGTGGCAGCCATTTTTTGAACAGACAGGCCCCCCCCACCATAGCAACCATTTTTGAGCATACTCAGAATAAACTATTAAAATTCCAAATGTGTCTTCTGACTCAAATGTTTACAGACCACTGATTTAAAGTTATTTGCTCAAGCCTTGGGCTTGTGCACCTCCCACTATTCTTCGTCCTCCTCTAATAAGGCCACAAGGAGACCAGAACCTTTAATTTCCACTTTCAACTAGTTATTTTCTCAATTATTGTGTTAACCATGTTTTCTTGAAAAAGACCAGGATCACTAACCATGGTTTGAGATCAGTTTACTTCAATAAACCATAATTAACATTAATGCAATTTTCTGATCTTCTTGTGGCTATGCATGAGAAGCAGGTTGGGGGCCTGATACAAACCCTATGCGCTACGATGTTATGCATAGCTTATCAACATCAGGCCACAGACAGATGGAAGGTAACAAAGCATCCTAAGGAAAAGGGCACTGCAATTTTATTGTTATTTTACGTAATTGCCTTCACATTGTTCTAAAAGGTTTCCGAGAATATATCTTTGAGGCAAGCTCAAGTTACTCAAAATGGGAAAAAATAGAAATTACTGAACTAAGGATAAACCCCACGTTGTTACAGCTCCCTACACTTCATCTGATAAAACTTGGAAAAGTTAGCAAAAAGGACAAGGAAGGGAGGACAGACAGTATTTTAACAGCATACCTATAAGTAACAAGGCCCCAGTTCTCCATGGCACCTTAAAATAAATACAAAGGTTTATTGATATTGATACACAAACAATTTCCTAAAACATGTAATAATACAACAAAACTCAGATAAAGTACTTTACCAGCTGCAAAGTCTGCAATAGCTATGAGATCAATTTTAGGAAGAGGGTAAGGAACATTGAAGTAGTCCTTATAAAAAGGCAGAGTTTTAGCAGCAACCTATGAAAATAAGAGAAAAAATATTAGTGAACATGCTACATTAATGAAATAATGCTGACTTGCCACTTCTAACAAACTTCAAGACAAGGAATACGCCATGGGTTAAGCTTGGATTGTTTAATTCACAACCTCTAATACCCCCGTTTGGATGTGGCATTCAACAACTTTTAAAGCAAACAGAAAATAGCTCATGTGCTACTTGGGAAATGTGTACGTTGATTAACCCACAATTTGCTGCCAGAATTTGCCATTACATATGTGCTTTAGGTCTTGTTCTGACTGCAGCAGAAGATGTTAAAGCATCCCCTTAACTCACCTGCATAGTAGTATATGTCAGCAGGCCAGTTACAAAAACTGTGTAGATTTAGCTTTATCCACACAGGTGGATGGACCTATAAAATACATTTTCTGTTGAATATATGCAGAATACACCCAGAGAAATCTCAGGCACCTGGCTGAAATCTTTATGCATCAGAGCAGGGTTGGTCAATTGGTGGATGTCTAAGAGACACAGTTCCACAGCCATTCTTTTCCTGGCACCTGGAGACGTTACAAAATTTTGGGTGAACGGTGAAGTATGTGTTCTTACCCATAAGGGGGAAGTGACCCCAACTTTATTATGGAATTGGCCATTCATGGATAAATTCTACGTAAGTTCTACTTAATGTAGACCTATTGAAATGAGGCTTTGAGCCACTGCCTAAGAAACATAATGTCCCCTGCCCAGAATGAAAAACACAGGAAGCTACCTTACTATCATTGCATTTTTTTAAAAAAGGAAGCCACATACATCAAAGCAGAGTACTAGGCCATTTATCTCAGGTCTCTATCACAAGTGGACACTCATGGCTTGCTGTATTCACACTCCCCCCCCCCCCGCTGCTCCACAATTGCTATGCACCAAATTTCAGTGATGCAGTTGCATTTCCTCTATAAAACATGGTGAGCATGTGTCTTGTTTAATGGAAGCTTGCTTGCTCTCTTCCACATCTTTTGTAAACATAATTTGTCAAAAAAAAACCAAGATGGGTGTTCAATACATACCTTGTTTTAAAAGTAAAGTATACATTAATTTATGAGGCAATGATTTTGGTAGTAATACGTGCAGCTCCTAGTGAGATCTCAGCAAAACTGGCCCTCACACTTTCCAAAGCTGCTTTCCCCTAGTCTACAACTCCGGTCTCCAGCAGGTTTTTCTCCAGTCCTATTGGGAAATGCCAAGAACTTGAACCTAGGACCTCCCTGTGTGCAAACTATATGCTTTTCGCTAGACAGTGGCATCTAAGATCTGTTAATCCTCTCCATTTTAACACAACACACTTGCTCTATAAACAAAATGAAGTTAAGGTATTTCCTGCACCAACAATTGAGCTGCAACTGTGGATAGAAAGATATAAGCATACTTTACCTCTAATGCAAACTTTCCTTGTTCTGCTTTTCCAACGGGAGTGTAAACACGAACTAGCACACCATCAGCAGACCTGGTCTCAACAAAATCATATTCTCCAACCACGAAAGCAACAAGATACGTCGACATCACAGGGGTACGGGTAAATTTAACTTCCACCAGGTTTTCATCATCAGGATAGGGCCTCCGGTCAGTGATATTCTTTTCCAAGGAAAGAAGTTTGGAAAAGACTTATTAGGTCTGCTTTCTCAAAATGGCAAGAGCTGATATTTCCTAGGTTATTTGCAATACCAAATAAATGTGTGAAACTATGTTCACCAACTCGATCCATCCGATCTGTACAATCTCTTTCAATGTGCAGTATCCCCATTCCATACAACCTTATTTTATGATACATATTTCTTTGCTTTCTCTTCACAACAGCCTGTCCTTCAGTTTGTAAAGCCATTACTGTTCATGCAGGTTCATGTAGAATGTTTTGATAACATGGGACAGTCATATGATCAATTTACATTTTACTTATCAGTCCTTTAAAAGACTTACCATATTTGACAAAGCTACCCTGTCTTTAGGAACCACTAGTGAGATATCAAAAGTTGCCTTGATGGCTGGCTCATCCCAGCAAGGAAAGGCCCTGCGAGCATCAGTAGCCTACAAGAAATAAGAGCATAAACTAACCAAGTATTTGAGGCACTCTTATAATACCATGCAAAAAACATAGTACATGCAGTCCCTGGGTTACAAACGAGTTCCACTCCTGAGAAAATTCATCTTGTAAGTCAAATTTGTCTGCAAGTCAGACCATGTACAGTTGGCCCTCCAAATCTTGAGGGGGTTAGAAGTGCAGGACCCCCATGAAAGTGGAAAAACCATGAACAACCCCCTCCCCAACACACACACAGTGCCTCCCCTTTACAGCAAGGAAATACCAGAGAAATTTCCCTCTTTGGATGGGAGGGGCAGGAAGGCATGCTTTAAAAGCCTCCCCTCTCTCCCCTTTCACTGCTTCCCTCTCTACAGTGATGCAAGTATGGGCTCTTTGTAACTCAGATGTTCATAACTCAAGGACTGCCTATAAATTCATAGAGCTACATATCAAAAATTGAATGTAGCCTTTTGATCATACAAAAAAGAAAAAACTGCTCTGCAGACCATAGTGGAAAACAGAAAAGCAAATGAAAACAAAAATCTAAGCCAAAGAGAAAAGGTATACAAGTGTTCAGAAATCAGGCATTCGACTGGCATAAGGTTCAAAGAGGCTAGAGGAGAGACATACAAATTTACTGTGCTACAGTTCTATTTTCCAATATGAAGTCTGATGGCTCCACTTTGCAAGGAGTGTGCATTCACTTCAATAAATATCATCAAAGCAAAACAGGGGACTTTGAGGCATTCAGACCTAAATGCTCACTCTTAGACCACAGCTTCCCTCTTCCTAGCTTTTATTAAAAAAAAAAAAAGTAAAAGCAAAGGGATGTAACAATTCATATATATAATTTTACATAACCATGTACAATAAGGACTTTCAGTGAATACAATATACACTTCAGTACTAGAAGAACTATCTCCTACTAGACCACAAGCAATATTTTTATTAAATATCTTCTTTTCCTTTGACAAGAAAAAGTGAAAACAGGTGGATTTCTAGAGATGCACCAGTAAATGTAGATACAACCAAGAAAATACGCAGTCCTTGCTAGACTCTAAAGTACACACAGAAAGGGCGCCACTTTGAATAAAAACAATAGAATAGGTGGACCACAAATCAAAGAAGGCCATACCTCAAACTGAGTAACAGCAGCAAAGCGAGTGTCTCCAGAAGGGGTGGTATATTTACTTCGATAGAAGCCTTTCATTTTATCGTTCAGTTCTCCAACAAAATCTATTTTCAGTGTTCCCATCCCTGTGGTTAAAAAGAGAGAGCATTTTGATCTTTTGCTATATGAACATGTTAAATCAAGAATATTTAAGTGAGCTTTGAAATACGTGAACTATTCTTGCCTCTCTTGGAAGAACTTGCTCCCCATCCAGAAGCTTTAGAATGCAGTGCCTTTTAAGCACATTCCAATTATTCTCACTCTTACAGCAGATCAGAGATACATGAATTAATATGAGGGTGCTGAGACAAGAAGGATGCTTTACCTGGAGAGGGCTGGACTTCACAAGCTTACCACTACCATTACTTAGTAGCACAGAAGAACCAGAACATGCACTTCCAGTCCTTCCAAACCCTATTAGTTAGGCAAAATTGAGATTGGGCATGGTGGTAGTACGAACAAAATAGCAGCCATGTGAATGGAAGCCACATGGCAGTAGAAAACCAGATGAGACACCTGGGTGATTCAAGAATGATTCTGCTGAAATACATCTGAGGGAAACAATGAGGAGGCAACAGCTGTGCTAGGTAAAAGCAGCATGCTAGAATACAGCAGAGGAAAAGCTGAAGTCACTTGAAGATAAGCTTCAGGTCAAAGGAAATGATTTGATAAAAGATAAACTTCAAGCTAGAAGCAGAGGCACAGCGGGGACCACTCCACACCTCAAGAAGAGTTTGGTTATATTGGCATCTAAAAACTGATAACAGTGTGTAGGATTTTCTCAGGTACTGATACAGTTTTTAAAACTTATGGTTTGGAAGCTATTACTGACAAGTATGACTACTCTTAGGTAATGAAGAAAACTCATGGGCAAAAATTCCACCAGTTTTCTTAAATGTGCAGGAATACCATACCTTAGTATGTTCCCCAATATACCACCTTTATATGTTCCCCAGTAGAGCAAACTTTTGTATCAGCTTGCAATCTTTTAAAAATTAAGAACACTATCTGTTCTATTTATATCTTGACTTTTCCCTCTTGCAAGGAACCTAAGGCAGCTTTCATAGTTCTCCTCACAACAACCTTATGAATTAAGTTAAGCTGAGAATCAAGTGTCTTGCCTGAAGTTGCCCAGTGAGTTTCATGGCTGAGTGGGGACCAGAACACAAACTTCCTAACTCATAGACCAACAATTTAACACTATACTAAATTTTTCTTTTGTTTTTTGCAACTGTGATTTTCAAATCAAAATATCACATTTCAGCACAGAAACTAGTAATAGTTTAACTTGATAAGCAGTTCATTAAATGTGTGAAGCACCACTAATCATGATTTACCAAATGTAATTCTGAGTATCTATGTCTAACAGAAGCAGCTTCTCTGCTTCCAACTCTAAATGAGCAACTCTTTCCATGATGTTTTGCTACTGCTAAACTCTGCAGGCCTGGGCAGGTTAAAGTCATTGTGTCACAGAGTGGTGAGTAACGAACACAGGATTAATTTCAACACTCCATTTCTAATATGGAACTCACTATTAAAGTGAAACTTTATTCCAGAATAATCTAACCACAAACAAAACTGAACAGGAGCAACTTATTCCACCTTATCAACTCCCCCAAATCACCAGTTATGAACTAGATAAAGTGTCTAATTACACCATCAATTAGACAAACTTCATTCAACTGGGAGAGAACACAGGACTGTGCACTTGAGCAGTTTATCTGAATCTAAAGAGGCTACATTTGGATGTTTGCATTGCATATTGTCCTCCCATAACTAGCTGCCTACGCCCTTCTTGAACAAGTTTAGCTACGAAAATCTTCCTGACAACAGGCCCTGTGCAGACGCAGAACCCATATATGTGGTGTACAGAGATCACAAAGAACAAGTAACATATTGAATCAGGGAACCTGACAGGAATGTAGTTTCTAACAGCTGCCTAGTACTGTAAAATAGTCTTACAAATAAGCAAGACCTCTTCAACAAGGATATAATTTTTGAATTGTTAACTTCAGCTGTGTTTGTATTTGTGTAACTAAAAATGCCACTATTTATCCTTTGCTTTAAGTTATGATTTATTTGCTTTTAGTTTCTCAACACTGCCACCACTCTGAGCAAATGTTTTCAAAAGATGAAACCCAATCTTTGCTCTTCTCTCTTCTCTATTTGGCTCTGTGTTTTTTATATACGATTTTTATGTCTGTCCTTTACTCTGGCATTGAAAGTACAATGCATTTGTAAGAGTTGGACAGTGTATTTACAGTCAAGAAAAGGTTCTAAAAGGCAAAGTCCTTGCAATTAGCCAGTGTGGCGTAGTGGTTAAGAGCGTGGGACTGGGACTCAGACGATCTGAGTTCTAGTCCCCGCTCAGCCATGGAGCCAACTGGGTGACTTTGGGCCAATCACAGACTCTCAGCCCAACCTACCTCACAGGATTGTTGTTGTGGGGATAAGATGGAGGAGGAGAATGATGTAAGCTGCCTTGAGTCCTTTGTAGGAAAAAGGCAGGATATAAATCCATAAATGAATGAATGAATGAATGAGAATGAATGAATGAATAATGAGAATTGCAAGCTCCCCAATCTTATCCAGTGGGGACAGCCCACAGTTGGTTGGTATAACACAGGAGCTATATGAAAATGTTCTAGAATTCAATCTCTGGCATTCCTAGCTTTAAAAAAAATATCTCAGGTAGCAGAGTTTAAAAAGGAAGTCTGCTTCAGATCTTAGAGAGGTACTGCCACAGTTGAAAGTACTGGTCTAGAAAGATGAACATCTCAAACTTCACACAGAAATGTCATATGTTCATCCACATTCCAAATCAATATGCCAAAGTAACTAGCAAGAAACCATGGTTTATTTATTTCATAAATAGCAGAATGCAGCATCATTGCATAAAAATCCATGAAATCATAGAAACCATTATGAGAACAAAGAACAGGTTATCTCCTGACCTCCTGTTTTAACTGAGTACTTTTGTAGTTTGTAAAAACTAAAAAAGATTGGATATCTTTGTACAGAGGTACAGAGATGACATCCATATAGAAGTTTAAGCAGATTTTTACTTTTCTAGTTTCTTTTGTGCTTTTCATTGAACAGAAGCCCTTGCAGCAGACCTTAGAGGTGTGTGACATTTGATTCAATAGCTGAAGATAATGGAGAATAGGGCAAAACAGACCCTGAGAATGCCAGAGACAGGCCCATCTTTGTCTGTTGTATCTTAGAATGAAGTGATTCCTCCTTCCCCATCACCAAGTTTTCCCTCCTAAATCCTAACTCAGATATGGATCTCAATATCTAGAATCTAACTTCCTTGTTGTCAGTTAGAATAGCATTTGACCACACAACGAACTCTGCAAGACACTAACCTTTTGTCAGAACTTACCGCTAGGTTCCACAATGCTTTTAGGCAGCCAACCATCCCTTCATAGACAGGGCATGTAAAAACTTCATTGCTCCTGAGCTGCATAGTTAGAACTTGAAAAGCCTAGGATGTTACCAGCTTCAAATGATTTGGTTTTGCTGGTGAAGACCTTCTAAACTACAAGATTTGCATCATCTATTAAAAGGAACCCTTTTTATTAAAAAGAAAAGTGCTTTCAGATGGGTGCAATTCTTAAAGTGAAATCATCCTTTTGTTTTCAACTTGTTTCACTATGGGTTGTCTATTCCTATTTGGCAAAAGCATAAATTTGACACTTCACTTCAGGAAACATTACTCAATGGATCATTAACTACTGTGCTGTGGTAGTTAGAACACTGGACTTGGTGATCCAAGTTCTAGTCCCCACTCAGTCATGAGGCTCCCTGGGCAGTTCTAGGCCTGTCACAGACCCTCAGCATAGCCTACTGCACAAGATTATTGTACAGGTAAAATGGAGAAACAGAGAGGGTCAGAAAGGGCCTCCTGGGCCATCTAGTCTGACCCCTGTCTCTAGGTGGGTCCACTCATGACATTCCTACCATGGGATATAAAGATGGGATATACCTATGGCACTTCTGACCAAATCATAAAGAATCTTCTGTGGGTAAGCATTATTAATTTTTGGCTTTTCCCCACTAAGGATTCAACTAATGTCCTTAGCAGCCCTTTTCTTCAAAAGTTCTCAGTTAAAAATAAAATGAGAAAAGCATCAGTTCAGCAAGACTCGAAGCAAGAAAAGCATCAGGTGAGCAAGACACTCTCTGTGAGTGGCCTTCTCTGCTCCAATAATCATCCTTTCCATTATCTTTGCAAAAAAGGTCACAACAGTATGGTTTAGGTAGTCTCCAGAGTTAAACTGTTATTTGAATATTTAACTCAAAATTCAAAAGCTGTGAAGGTAGAGAAACTGCACAGATCATTCTATATAAGAATGCTTGTTCAATTAACTATATTTAGTCAGAACTAACATTTTAAACTAAAAATATTCAATCTTTTAAAGTATTTTAAGAATTTTAAACTAAAAATAAAGAGGGGTGGGTAGTGAGTGCAAGACTGACTTCTTAATCTGCAAGTACTTTCAATCACAGCCCCAACTAAGCAAATAATTTTGACAGATAAAACTCATTTTTATCATTTAGAATTGCTGGCCTGCACTGACAGGCTACATACAAAGAAAAAAGTGAGAAGACAATCATGTAGGCTGTATTGAATGCTTCTTCATCTCCCTGTGAAAGGATTCCTCGCTCAGACTAAGCAATGTAACATTTTAGAACAAAGAGTTAACTTTTGAAGCTTTCCAACTGAGATAGCAGTGTTACCCTGTAGCAGTAAGCAGAAGAAAGCTTGATGGCACTTTTAAACCAAAGTTCAATACAACACAGATTTTGTGACCCGGAAACACTTCATCAGTTCCATAACATGCTATCCTCAGATGGCACATGCAGGCATACATGTGAATAAAGACATAAGTAAATGCCAAGTTGATATTATTTCCTGAAACATGCTTTAAAAGTGTGTTTACAGGAGCCTACAAATGCCTCATTTGCAGGTTGTTAGCACAATAACCCAAAGTTACTATAATTTGTTCTTAGGTTAACTTAGGGTTGTTAACCCCCAAATAACCCAAAGTGTCTGGGTTTGGATGCCATTCGAACAATGAATGAATGAAGATTTCATAGGCTGTTGTTGCAAATGGGAGGCAGCTCATACGCAGCATACAGTGCCAGAAATCATGGATTAACTAACTCAGAATTGATTGCCAGATACCTGTTATATTTGAAAAACCCCAGAGTGAAATGCAAGATTATGGTGAGCTTTCAAAGCACATTCCAATATGAGTAAACGGCAGGGGAAACATCCTTCACCAGGAAATGGAATGCATATATTATTGGTCAACCAGAATTTATTGAAGACCTGTTACCTTTTTGAAGTGTGCTGGGAAAAGAAAGTGTCACTTTTTCATCCTCATTCTGATAGTTGAATCCTGTGGCATGAATTTCTGAAAAGGAAAAAAGAGTGCTTAAAAGTTCTCAATAGGCAAGAGCATTTCCCATGATATGAGGATACTGAGACAAACAGATCCAGATGGGGAGGGTGAGAAAATAATGAAGTCAGTGGTGCACTCAGCCAATACTTCCAGGAGCCGGCTGAGTCCCAAGCATGGAGCTCAGTCAGGTCCTGCAATTGTTAGTCAAGTGCACTTTGCTCAGACAGGCAAACCTGGCTCCCTGGCAGAAGCAATGATTAGACAAGCTCCAGCTAGCACTATAGCCAGGGACCCAATGATGTCAGGGGCACAAGTTGCTAACAAGTAACAAATAGTCAGGGGCCAACTCATAGGCCAAATTCTACAGTAGTTTTGCAAGGCTGATATGCTTCGTAAGCAATACAAGACCAGAAAAGCATGGGGCATCAGTCCATCCTTCCTATTTGGATTTGGGCCTGGAATACCCAGGAAAGGTATGAGTGCATGGAAGGTACTGTGCAGCAAAGTCCACCTGTGTGATGCACAGAAACCACGACAAGGAAGGTAAGCTGTAGGCATACACAATTTGTAACATTACACACGATCAGTACTGAGCATGGGATACATGTGTTAGGGTATCAGTCTTAATTTCCCATTTCCTTGAGCAAACACAAGATAGCCTTAACTCTGTTCTTAAATGATAATCTAATGTCTTTTGATAGTCAAATGTTCATGTGTACACAAAAACTCATCAAGAGGAAACTTATAATTGCTGAAACAAATTCAACATCATGCTTGATGTTATGGATATTTTTTTAGAAAGAGACATAGTTTCCAGAGCTGCAGATTTCCCCCGCATTCCCACCTCCAGTTATTTAAGGCAAAAAGTACTGTAAATTATGTTCATAGTGTTTTCTTCCCATTAATTAACCACAACTCATCCCTAAATTAATTGTGTTCAGTGTGAGGGCAAAGTTTCATGTTTGGAGTGAGTAGACAGAATTGTGCTACTGCACCTATAAACTCAATCTTGATAGTAAAAAGCTAGTTATTTAGAGAGGTCTTCTAAATAATATTTTCAGAAAGCATATCAAATTAAGTTGTTGCTGGTGCTTGAGAACACCCTCAGTTCCTTGTTCTTGGTAATCACACAGATTTTGAATGCTACAGATACACAGATATCTTCTCACTACTTTGGACTATGTATTAAATTATTAGCATAAACAACTTATCAGGGCTCAAAGTTTAGCTGCAGAATCAGTTTTCAAAAACAACACTGAATCCTGGTAATACTGAACAGACTCTTTGAGAATGTAGATAACATCACTGAGCAACCTCAACATACAGGTAGGATTTGTTTGTTTTACAATTATCCTACCTTTCTGGATTGCTAAATCTGTATAGAAAGATTATAAAGTTAGACAGCATGACATCCAAGTAGGTTTGAGATCCATCTTTTCTCTTTCCTTCTCTGGATGAGTCTGTATGACCCAATAACCCACCCTGTAAACTATGCAGTGTGGTTGGCTCACAGAAAACCCACAAGGCACCCAAAACATATCAGGCTTTTTATAAACTGTGGTGTCTTATCTAGTCAATTGTCCTGGTAGATGCCTGCTATAAAACTGGAGTAGGTGTATTAGACGGGTTATACCAGAAGAATGGTAAGGAGAGGATTTCTGTTCAATAGCTAGTATAGCTGAACTCCCCACAGCATCCAGAATTGAGTTTCTGGGTGCCATGCATGTACTAGTTAGAGCACCAAACGTAACTGCTTTGTGGCTTCCCCCCCACCCCCCAATAATATTATTTGGGTAAGGGCTGCTTTTGGCACACAGAAAGAAACTGTTTTATTGAAGCAGCTCTGGCACTTTTTCTCCTGGGAAGCAGGGGGAGGGGATAGCTTATGGCTGCCAGGCTCAGAAACAGGTGGAAAGAGGAAATGCTTAAAGGCTGTAGTTTTTTAGCTTATGCTTTGGCTTGTGCCTTGAAGAGTGCACAACTGTCCAAGCATAGGCACTGGAGCAAAGTCTGTTATATTAAGGAGCTCTAAGACTGAGGGACATGTGTAAGCAACTCTTTGGCTGCTCGTTTATAATCTGCATCTGTATTCCAACTTTACATTTAATGAATTGTATATTATCCTTCACACAAATGGATTTGCCTCTTTCTGATTGTCCTTGAATCTAAACTGAGGTAGCCTTGGGTGAATCAAACTCCTGGAATAATACATTAGATAATATCCATGGGAATAACCAGGCAAAGCTGCATGTATCTTACTTTGCACACACTTGACCACTGTCAATTGGTGAGCTTTCAACCCCCCCCCCCCCGCAATATTACTCTCTAGATTTTAAGTATTGCCCTAAGAGTTGTTAATGCCCTTTACTTTTTCCACACTTCCTCAAGCTTGCATATATTTCAGACAGGGGAGAACTACATCCTAACCCCCTTTTACAAGCACTTATTTCAAAAAGGAAACATTCTCTCTTTTTTAATCAATCTGATAAATTTGAGGATTTTTTGGACACAAATATACAAAAATACTTTTCCTGTCCCCAAAAATGTCAATTACCCAGGATGGGCTGCCATCTCATGCAAATCCAGTCTCTTTTTCTTCTTACTGGATTAAGCAAGTTTTCAGTCCCTAAAGTATTAATAGGTCACTTAGCATCTACTTATGCATGTTCCACCCTCCCTTTTCTAGTCCAAAAGTGAAAGCTGCATAATTCTCACAAAAGAACATGCCTGGTAATTACTTTATTGAACCCAAGTAAAAGGAATAGATTCCCTAACCTAGTGAGCATGATTACTGTATGGAAACTTCTTCCCGCACACAGATCTGCTATATCACATGTGCAAAAATCATGTTCCTTGTATCTCATTATCTAACGACAATGTAGCCAAATCACAACAAGGCAATGTTTATCCCATGGTGTAAGTCAGAAATTGTGTAAGCTTCTGCTGCTCTACAAGTTCTCTGAATCAGAACCATTAGCTGCAATAGAAGGAACAATGGGTTGGATACACATTTAGAGTAGACTCAATTAAAATCAATGAAACTAAAATTAGCCATGACCCAGCATCTATAATTTTTCCTGTTCTTGCTTACATGGTAACACAAGAACCATGATTAATCTTCAATCATTACAGCAGCCTGTAAATCCTTCAGTCATTACTGCAGTCTATAAATACTGCTAGATAGTGCACATCATGCAGGAAGAGAAAGAAACCATAAAACACTGTTCTTTTCCAGAAATAATTAGGAAAAAAAGGTACCAAAGCTAACTGGTAAAGTATATACTCTGCATGAAGAGATTACACAGGTTTTAAATGGTTCCTCCAGTTAGATATTATCAGGTAGAAGGTGATTGGAAAATTCTCTTGCCTGCAGTGATGTGGGGCAAAAAAATTTCAGGTGCTTAAATTTTTCCACAGGGGAAAACTCCTTTCATAAACTTGTTATGAAAAGAGCAATAAATGAATGTCCATTACAAATAAAATTATTAGCCAAACATGGCACTTTCAAAGTTGCAGTTAAAGTAATTATCCTCAGCAAGTATGTGAAAGACTATATTTAAGTCACTGAAATACACATGACTGTGTGAAACTGATCTAATAAGAAGTGCTAGTAAATAAATGAAGGTGCTCCAACAATCTAAGTGGTACAGAATTAAACTCTGGTAAAACTGATGAATGGTTGTCAGCCTATCATGCAGTTATTTGCTAAATTAGAATGTGCAACTTTGCCCACAGCAGACTACCCTTTTGTGTTATGCTACAGATCTGGAGGATGTCAAGAGTTGTAGTGAAAGATATATGGAAAACACCAGATTGGGGAAAGCTGAATTTATATGTCAACGGTTTTCCGGAATTTTGATTATTTTCTTAATTTAAGAAGCACACTGGACAGCATGCTATAAGATACTTAATGGTTCTTGGGATTTTATTGTGGCTATTGGATGGTACAGTCATATAAGAAATGAAATGAAGGAAGTGTACAGGAAGACAGATGGGCAGAAAAGAAAAATTCTATTTCTCTTAACTTCATCCGTTTTGCCTTTGCGATTTCCCTTGAAGAGTCCTGAACAGAATTTGCTCTCCAGGACTCTCCCATGAAGAGCTATTTCCTTTACTGGATCATCTTAAACCGGAGTAAAAGTTTCACCACACTGTGAATAGTTAAGACAAATGCTATCTCCTAACAACCCAAGCTACTTGCAGACACTGATGCAGCTTTATGTTATTCAATGGCACAACAGTCAAAATAACCATGATAAACTGTAACTAGTGTGTTTTCAGAGATGATGTCATTTGAAAGAAGCTGGAGTATGACAGCAGTTGGGTATTTAGAATAAAGCCACAAGCCAAAAAAAAAAATCATGTTTGAAATGCTTGTATCATCACTGGGCAAAAACTCAGTGGATTTTGATCCCTGCTATCTTTAGATTCCAAATGAAAAGCAAGCCTGGTGTAACAAGATAGCATGCCAATGTTCTCAGTAAACTGAAAAGAGGAGGGGTTGAACATCTGCCTTGAACATTTCAGTGACTAGAAATCTCACATATCCAAATCAGGGCCATTAAATCCTCCTGACAGCAAGCCTTTGACCAAACTGAAGTGTAAAAAAGTATGCAGCCAATGGGACAGCCAAAAAAGAATTTATTAAAAGCTTCTTATGCAGTGCTCAACAAGTGAAAGCACCTGTGTGGTTGGCTTCACAAACTTTAACATTACATACAAAAATTTATAATTTATTACAGATTTGTTTTCCCATCCCTTTTTCAATTCATTATATAATTAGCACACTAAAGGACATAAAATCTATGGGTTCAATCCAATGATGTAGCTCTGCAGAAAGAACCTGGAAGGGAAACTAACTCACCTTCCTCCACATACAACCTGCTCACCCTCCTAAAATGCCTCAGATACCTGGGAAGCCCTCCACAGCAGATTTCTGGTGCTGAGAGGGAAAGAAACTGCAAAAGCCCCACTGGACACATATCTGCTACCATAACAGATTTAATCCTGTGCTCCCTTCTCTTCCCCATGAATGCTTCCAGGTATTAGCAATAATTCTAGCCCACTTTCCCAAATATAACAAAACACCAAGGAGCTGTGGCAGAGGAAAACCATGGCATCAACTTCAAACTCCACTCTGATACTATTTCTCAGCATAATTAACTGCCACTGGAGAAATGAAAGTCTTTCAGATGTTTGGGCTGCATCAGGAAGAACTATCATCCAATGTTAAATTGAGTCTTGCTATACCTTAACAATTAAGACACCTGAGCCACAGCTTTTTGTGGCCTGGAAAGTTACTTTGTCAGATGCAGGAAATGTTCACAGACACACACAGACTTGTAGCTTCAAACAGAAGAAGTAATATGAGGTGACCCATGAAATTCCACCAATGCAAGACAACTATGTCACTGTACCATGTGAAGCTAAATGTAATGTGATCCAGTCAAATAAAACAGCTAAAGCACCTGTGTTTCACTGCCAACTGTTAATGATTTGACAAAATGTTGAAGTGTAAAGCAATCCTTACAAAAGTTCAATTAGACTGCAAAGGTTGCTAGTGAGCTAGTCATTCCCAGTCTTTACTGAACTAATCCCTGATACTATCAAATGTAGAAATGACATCCAACTCAGCAAATTCTTAAGGGTCTCTCCCTCTAAAGCCTTGTGTGTGTGTGTGTGTGTGTGTGTGTGTGTGTGTGTGTGTGTGTGTGTTACAGTTGCCATATGAATCAGATCAACTGGAAAATTTTCAAGTTAATACTTTTATGCAAAACAGCTACTGCTGGCTATGCCATGATATATACAGTTCAGAGTTACTTTTATTCATATTCTCATGTCAGTATTTTATCTTTTGTATCTAAGTCCATACTTATTCCTGATTTGAAAAGCCTGGCAAACTACTTGTGAGATTGATACTACTTTTGAATAGAAACACCTTCCCTGCTGATTAAGTCAGATTTGTAATAATGGTGGTGCATGTGTGTACTAGTGTGTGTGTACAGAGGGAGAGGGAGAGGGAGAGAGAGATTTTTGACCAAATTAGTTTACATAGTTTGTAGAATTTTTAAAGTTATGCATCTTTCTCTAATTTCTAAAATAAGAAAATAACCCGGTTCTGTTCTTACAGATCGGAAACAGATTTTAAACACAGAATTTTAAGCAGCAAGTCTACCGTTTTGTTCAAATAGTATTCAACACATTGAAATGTAGCTTTTAATACTTACTGTCCATCATGTTAACACTATTATATTTGTCTCAAATAGATAAATGAAATTCAATAATATATCACTTTATATAGTATATCCTCATGTCTATTAGTAATGAGGGCTTTGTACTATCTCTAGCCCCACTTTCTTTTTCTTGGTTCTTCCAGGGAGCAAGAACAAGAAGGTATTATTCACTTGTATCCTACTTGTGAACTCACAGAAAGCTGGTAGGCCACTGTGTACTAGATGGACCCTTGACCTGATATAGCATAACTCCTTACTTTCTCATGATGTTAAACTTTCTGAGATGCACAGACCAACTGTAAGATGCTTTTAATTTATAAGAAAAAGTTTGCACACATTTTTCCAATTGTCCATCAAGGTTCCCCTGCATTGTTTCATTGTATCCTGAAATGAAAGCTAATGCCACAATGCATGGTAGAATATGAGTCACAGCTCAAGCATTCTTGTGGCATCATAGACACTAATATTCCTTCACACCAAAGAAAACAAATCTTCCTTATTTTGTTTCTTTAGAAAACCTAAACTGGAAAATTCCCAGACATTCAGGCATTAGATCATAGCAAAGTTAGCCATTCTGTAGCCCAGTTTAAATCAAGAGGACAAATTAGCCATTACCAACTTGAACTGCAACTTTATGTTCATTTCCCTGGAAGCCAAGCCTATTTAAATCAATAGGACATATTTCAGAGTGGGAACACAGATTTCATTGTCAGTCCAGATCCAACCCAATGTTTTTATTAATTTTATTAATTTTAGGAGTAACAATATCTTCCTACTCCCTTTAATATTCTAGTTTTACTCAGATTTCAGTATCCATACAACTGAAAACAAAAGGAGGAGACAAAAAAGAGAATTCTGGGAACAGAAAAAAGAACAGAAGGCACAAAAAGTGAGACAGGAAAGTATGCCTCAGAAGTATCTTAATCTAAGCTTTCCATTGATAGAGGAATTCCAAGTTATTCTAGGTAGTTAAAAAGGATATAATGCATATAATGAAAGATTACCTGAATAACAAATTAGTAGCTCAGCTTTTGGGATTCAAAAGAAAACATGTTCCTGCCAAACATTTTGTATCAGAGTAAAAAAAGAAAAATGGCTTGCTATTCCAAGATATAATTTGATACCCCAAAACAGTAATAGTGTTCACTAAGAAGTAAATTCAACAGAAGTGACTTATTAGTTATGATTCCTTAAGATTACAGACTGAATTCCAAAGAACTCTACATCTAGGAATACTTCACTGACCACTGACCCAACTATGTAGTGATGTGGGGTGACAATTTTTCCAGTGCTTTATTTTTCCACGGAAAACTTTCCATTTCATATGTAACAATTCATTAGTAACAATGAATGGATGCCAATTGCAAATACTGTATTGCTTGGTGGTTTCAAAGCTGCAAATGAGAAGTCTTCAGCACATCATGTAAAGTTCTTAACATTCTTAAACACCACTAGAGAACATATGTGATTGTTTTTACATTTTTTGGAAGTGTTCTACATAATTTTACTTTTAAACCATATTAAGTGTGTGCTCATTTTCCCCCTCAAATATTTTAGGGCAGGTAACAGCAGCGGCGAGGAGCGCTTTCCTCCAGCTTCGGCTGATTCATCAGCTGCGCCCCTATCTGGAGTACGACAGCCTCGCAACAGTGACTCGTGTACTGGTGACTTCCCGTCTTGACTTCTGTAACGCGCTCTATGTGGGGCTGCCCTTGAAGACGGTCCGGATACTTCAATTGGTTCAAAATAGAGCTGCCAGGCTGCTGACGGGAACTGGACGTTATGCTCACATGACTCCAGTTCTCCGTCAGCTTCACTGGCTTCCCATTGAAGTCCGGGCCCAATTCAAGGTGTTGGTGATGACCTATAAAGCCCTAAACGGCTTGGGTCCTGGTTACCTGAAGGAGCGCTTACGTCCATATATGCCCAGCCGCCCCTTGAGATCAGCAGGAGAGGCCCTCCTCCGGGAGCCCTCAGTGAAGGAAATTAGGAGGGTGGCTACTCGGAGGAGGGCTTTCTCAGCGGTGGCGCCTAAGTTATGGAATGCGCTCCCCAGAGAGGTCCGCCTGGCGCCGTCGTTATTTGTTTTTCGGCACCAGGCGAAGACCTTTTTATTTAAGCAGCATTTTAAATGTTAATATTATTGAATTTTATTCGGCCAGGGCGGCTTATTTTATTTTACTGTATATATTTTAATTGTTACTGTTTTAATGTATTTTGTATTTGATGTTGTAAGCCGCCCCGAGGCCTCAGCAAGGGGCGGCATAGAAATGTTTTAATAAATAAATAAATAAATAAATAAATAAAATAATGTGGAAAAACATTAATATTTTTTGTCTACCAAACAGAAGTAAAATGATCCTGCTAAATTAGATCACTATCAAGGGCAGCCTCTCCCAAAGTGGCACCTTCCACATGTGTTGAACTTCTACTCGCATCCATTCTACACCAGCAGAAATGCTGGGAGTTTAGTACAAAACAGCTGGAAGGCTCCAGGTTGGGGACAGTTGCTCTAAAAATGTCAAAACATTTTTTTTTTTCAGTATAAATTACCTTATGCTAGCCATGCAAAATTTCAGGCCTCAACTCCACCCACCCCCACTCCACCCTCTTTCCCCCAACCACTGTATACAGCATTTCCCCCATTCTAAATTTTGCCTTTATTAAGTAGAATCCCTATACTGAGGCTCAATTAATTAATTGCTTAAGTAATTCTTTAATTATATGTGCACACAATGCCACAAACAGCTTCTACAAAATAGAATTTGGTCTTCTGTTTGAAAGATACTCTGCACCCTGCCATATGCAAATTAATCTTGTGTTTTTCCTGAAAAACCCACACCCACTGTTAATGTTTTTCCACTGACTTTATTCAGGTTACACAAGGGTACATCACTTTGCAGTAATTTCTTTCAACTGAACTGAAGATGACAGGCTTTCAAAAGACTGCCAACAGGGCTGGGCAACCAATTCTGCAGAAAAGACTACCTTGGAAAATGCTATCCCAGAGTCAAGCATACTATCTCTACAACAATGGTTGTTGTAAACCATCTCAAGACATCTGTGATGGGATGGTATACAAAAGTTTTAAATAAATAAACAAATAAATATTCAAAATATTTGTCAAATTCTTTGTAGCCTGAATCATGTATTTAGGAACTATGCCTATACAGGACTGAAAGGCATTTCAAATTCATAGGCACCAGGAACCCAAGCAAACAAGACAACTGATTTTTTTTTCTGCCCATTAAAAGACTTCATGTGCTTCAAGTTGTCCAGCCTAGTCTACAATATTTCCTGAAAATGACCATAGGA
Source organism: Varanus komodoensis (assembly GCF_004798865.1). NCBI lineage: Eukaryota > Metazoa > Chordata > Lepidosauria > Squamata > Varanidae > Varanus > Varanus komodoensis. Next base: position 1,389,302 of record NW_025336011.1, on the reverse strand, counting down.
AGTTGCTCACAAAACACTGAATGCAATGCCTAGTGGAGTGAACTAGAAAAGTTTCTTAAGGGCAGTAGCTACAGATTTTAAAGTGGGTAACTGACAAATTTGCAAGTTTATGATAGTATGTTTAATGCATTCCACGTGGGGCTGCCCTTGAAGACGGTCCAGCAATTGCAGCTGGTGCAGAATTGGGTTGCTCAGTTGGTGACTGGTACTTCTAGAGTGGCCTATATAACACCAGTTCTGAAAGAACTTCGCTGGTTACTGGTTGTGGCCTGGGCCCAATTCAAGATGCTTGTATTGACATATAAACGGCTTGGAGCCTGGCTATCTGGAGGACCGTCTACATCCATATATACCTACCCACGCCCTCAGATCAGCTCAGGAGGCCCTTCTAAAAGAGCCACTCCTCAGGGATTAGAGAGGGGTGGCAACCAGGAGAAGGGCCTTTCCCGCTGCTGCTCCCCATCTTTGCAAATCCCTCCCCAGGGAAATTTGTCTGACGCCATCTTTATTTTATTTTCAGCACCAGACAAAGACATACCTTTTTAGAAATTTTTAATGCTTAGTCCCTGAATGCTGTGGCCTTTTTTATACTGTTATTATAGATGTTTTAATTTGTCAAAGTGCTTTATTATGCATTAATATGTTTAATATATTATAAGCCACCTAGGAAGGCCTCAGCAGTTACAGGCTGCCTATAAATAGGTGTAAATAAATAATAAATGTTGGACCAAACCATCATAAGTGACCATGGCAACATGCCTCAAATCTTTCGGTACAGCACTGAATCCAAAAACTGAGGTAAATTGGTCCAAACCAACAGCAGTTCTTGTCCTGGCCATCATTTAATATAAAAGCTCACACTGCCATTTATTCTCTGATTATATCAGGACACTATTTACATATTAAGTGTTCACTTGATTTTGATATATTTATCTAACTGTGCAAATTATGTTTGAACTCCTTTCTTTTTATTTTGCAGTATTGTTACGAGATTTGACTTGTGATGACCTTTGGTTATAAACAAATAAAAGAACAATGGCAAACTTTGAAAGCCTGTAAGCTTTCGATGCAAAAAGCACTACACATATTAATTTTGCTGCAGAGAACATTTAGTACAGATTAAAATGACTATGCACTTAAAGAGCAATTCCTGAAATTACACAATGGGCAGATGGATATGTCAATTAATTAATTATTCCAATTTATAGGATTACAATAAAACAAAAAACAAAAAACCTGGCCAATGGCCAAAAATTGTTCACCTTCATGTTCCAAAGGGAAGCGCAAAGCACTTGCTGCTCAAGCCAGTACAACATGCACTAGAAAGGAAGCTGACTATACTGGGATACTTCCTTCCATTAGCCAAGATTGTGCATAACATATATTCCTCCTTCACTCCTCATTCCCCTGGACACCAGACAAAGCATGGTGTTGCTACCTTTCATTAAACCATTAAATCTTTCATTAAACTCCTCATGTCTCTACTGAGGAACTCTAACTTAGTTGGGTGTAATGAAAGGATAAATCTTGCCCCAAAGTCTCCTCTTCCCGGCATTGTCCTCAGCCACTGGATCCCAGAGCTTCTCCCATCGCTATTCCAGACTCAAGGGCAAAAGGGAAAGAATTCTGTCAGCATGCTGGACAGATGCCTCCTTTAAAAATACTTCAAAATGGAGAAGCTGCAGCAGTAAAGCAGGTTGCCACCATCACCCAGTCAGGGACAAAGGAGTGTCCATGTTGAGCAACCTTGAGACTACTGCTCCTGTTTGTGGCTGTGGCTATACCTAGCACAGAAAAGGTATCACTGAGAAGAGTGGATAATGGATTTACCTAAAGTTCAAGATACCTAAAAGCTCCTCTAGTCATCTTAAGAGCTCAAATTCCACCACTGTTATTCAAAAGATGCCTTCTAAATATTTGATACCTTGTACAGATAAGCAAACAGTGGAAGCCTAAATGAATGGAAGAGCAGAATGTGTACTTGGATGGATGGATGTGTGTGCATGTGCTTTTGATTTGTTCCCGCCTACCAGTAGTATGCCATTTCTAGAAGATTGGTCATGAGGATATGCAGTCTTGGACTAAAAAGGAAAAAAGCCAATCCGTGCCTTAGATTCACTGACCATACCAGCAGCACTACAAATCTATTAAAAGTTCCTAGGTACTAGAATTAAGTTTCTCTTTGTCAGAGATTTCTACAGATAGGGAGGGTGGAGTGGGTATTTTCCAAAACACCATTTACTTTTACACTGTGTTCTGAGATATCACCCTGGGATTTGGCAAGTCTATAACTACTAAAAGCTTCTTCTAAGAGCTATAATAATTCCACTCCAGGCTAGCATGAATATTATACTCTTTAAATGGTCTCCACTTAAAATTATTGTAACTTCACCACTAGCTTTCACAAATTCTAAACTAGGTGACTGGGTTCAGACAAAAAGATAACCCATGTTCAAGGGTTATGGCTTGAGAGTGTGTTATTGAAATTATATGAAACCTTCTGAGGAGGCATTTCATTGCAATGTGGTTTAGAGTTTGCGGGACATTCCCGCACTCATAGTTAGAATAGTTGATCAGCCCCCATTTTTGTTTCCACTATTGGCACCTGCCATGATTAGTTTGAATCCAATTGTCCATTGTCCAGTTCTGTAAGTGAAAGACCAGATCTGTTGAAAAGCAAATCTTCTATCCTGGAATGGACTTCTAAAGAGAGGCCATTGACTGGAGCCAAGCAACCCTGCAAAATACCACAGGTCCTACCACTGCCTTTGATCCACACTCTGTCTAGTAACAAGAGCTACTGATTTGCTGGAACAAGAATTTAATGGCTTTTACCTGAAAAACTTTGCTAACTCATGCTGATCTTCAGGGGGGTAATTATACGATGCTCCCATTTGTTCCCACAGAAACAACTGGTGAATGAACTTGAAGGCTGTACTCAGTATCGACACGGGTCTCAACAGTGGTCATAATCATAGCAGTCCGGATAACTGTATTTAGCATGCCACTCATCACAGTAATACGGATGGTATATCAGTATCGATGATCAGACCATTGTTCCCATTTGGAACAAGGTGAACAGGAAGAGTCTTGGTATTCACAACTGAAACTCAGAGATTCTTGGCCACATGGGTCAGTGTATCTGACACTCAGTATAACCATGAAGGCCTAAAAGGAAGACAGGGTGGTCAAACAGATCTGGCTAGTGCAGAAGTTGCAAGAGTTCTTAAATTTTCTTCTGTGAAATCAAAACAATTGGTAGCAAATTGTGTGTAAGTATCAAAGTCATGATCAGTACCAGAGATTGCATTTTCAGAGGAGACACGTAGATGGTGTTAGTATCAGGGAAGATGCTAGAGTTGGATCCTCCCCTACCACCACAGGTTAGATGTATCAGTTCTCATTTTCTTTGCTGCTGTGAGGACTAGCAATCTACCCAGTGTCAGGGATCACTGTGGCCTGAAGCTGTAATCTCCACAGAGGGAGAGGCAGAGAGATGAGCTTGTGTCATAGACTTTTTTTGGCACCTTCTAAGACTGATGGCCTTTTTTCTCAAAGTTTTGCTCAGAGCCAATCACCATGATTCCGTCTGGCCTGTTTGGTGAAGGCTGGCAGTGTGGGACTCTCCCAAACAAACAAAGGAATGCCTACTCATCAGTGGAAACATACTGTTGCGCTTACAAAAGATGGCCTTTAGGGCCACATGAGTCCTTCTCAACTGATGCCATTTTTCAATCATTAAAAAGAATAACAAAAGGAAAAAACTGAGGAGTAGAAACATATAGACTGAATTGCAAAACAAGAACATGTTGTTGAATAAAAAAGAAAAAACTTCAACAGAAAATAATTGTTGTCTCAAGTGAAAAGATGCTTCTCCTGAGGCTACCACAATAGCAAAAAGAAATTGTGGGAATTAGTGGGAACCCACTACAGTCATATGCATCAGACAGTGGTGAAAGGGTTCCCATCAAATAGTTCCCGTCTGCAGAAGCTTCCTGAATAAGGCTCTATGCAGGTGCAGAGCTGGTATGTGTGATGCACGGAGACCAGGAAGAAGAAATCAAAATGCCAAAGAGGCTAGCTTTATCTCCAAGATTTAGCTAGTTAGCTGTGCAAGCCCCCTTCAGGCAGTCAGGATTTGGCAAAAGCCAGTAAGCCAGACAACACAGAAGCTGTGTGGTTGTCATGATCCTATGCAACCTATTTCAGATTTGAAGCAGCAAATTTGTGTCACTGGAATATTTCTGGACTTAGCCTTCCTCTTGGATGTTCATGTGACCATCTCTTATCTGCATCTTTTCTGCCAGAAATAGTCTTTCATAAAGAAATTAGCCTCAGTCATTCATATCCTCATCACCTTCCAATTAATTACTATTGATTTTTATCCTGTCTTTTCCTTAAAATGAATTCAAAGCAGGTTACATAATCCTTCTCCTGCTCTCAATCTTATTCCTACCACAACAACCCTGTGAGGTAGGTTGGGTTGAAAGTCTGTGACTGGCCCAAAGTCATCCAGTTGGTTCCATGGTCAAGCAGGGACTAGAACCTGGACAGCCTCAGTCCGATGCTCTTAAACACTACACCACACTTGTTCTCAGCACTTTCTTACTACAGTATACATAAGACAATTCGGAAGCTTTAGGTGGTTTAGAAAGCAGTTGTCAGATGGCCAGAGCTGGAAGACTGGATCATATTACATCAATCCTTGGCATGTTACAGTGTTTACTATTTGTATCCATGCTTAGTTCAAGCTGTTGGTTTTGACCTTTAAAGCCCTAAACAGCCTGGAACCAGATTCTCTTAAGAATTGCTTCTCCAAGAACTTTGTTCTATTTCTGGGGCTCTTCTCCAAGTCCTATTAAGTGTGCACTGGGGATGGATACTAGAAAATAGCCTCTGCAAAGAGATCATTCTGGCCCCTAATGGTGTACCACCTGCATTTTAAAGCCTTGCAGTGCTTTCTGGTTTAGAAGGGCTTATATATATATATATGTATATGTATATGTATATGTATATGTATATGTATATATGTGTGTGTGTGTGTGTATTATTGATATTTTATTTGTAAGTCGTGCTTAACTTTTGGAAAGGTCCTATAGAAATATTAGAAATCTTATACACGAATCATTTGCATGATGCATTCTACCCAATTAAGTGCTGTCTTCCATTCAACTTCCATCAGACATCTAAGAACAAAGAAGCCCAGATTTGTTCCTGCCAGTACAACAGTACTTGCACATATTCACGCTGCAGGAGCCTCTTACTCATGCATACCTTCAGTTATACTGAACATCACAACAAGGAAGAGATCTTCAGAGATCTTTTCCCAAAGTTCACTCAGACTTACATACCACAATATTGCATAAGTCACATAGGACCAGCTGAAAGAGATCAAATGATTATCTAATAAAGAACCTATGTAAAACCAGAAAATTGCCAAGCAACTGGCATTTGGGAGGAATTTGGATGTGGTCCTCTAGGGATCAGTGGAGTGCCAGACAGGCAAGACAGATTTGACTTGCAGGTTTTATGGTTGACAGCCCTGATGTATGACAGATCACCTAGTGTGACATTCCCACATATACAACCAATCAATTAAAGCTAACATACCACAAACAGAAGTTACACCACAAAAATTTGTCCACAAAGCAAAATTACACATGCTGGGGAAAGATGGATCAATACCAAATTTGCGGTCAAGGAAGAACTAGCATTTTGCCAGCTGCTTAACAAAAAGACATCTCTAAGTCATGTTAAATGGGCTTTCATATAATGCAAACAGACCTACAGATTATGACCCACCAATAAATATAGCCAGTGAGTCATATATGGTAGCCTGCCCAACACTTACTAATCCCACTGTGTTTGCAGTCCCAAACAACCAGCAAAAGCAGATTTACATACATGGCTGGTAAACTATATTCCAGTTTGAAAGATCACATGCCTGTATGCCTAGTTACAAGCTATTTGGCAGTCCAATACATTAAGGCCATGGTATTCATACTGTGTACCCTGGAACCCCAGGGTTCCATGAAAATCATCCAGGGGTTTAATCCTACAATTGCAGTGAAACTGTAAGGACTTCATTCCTCCGCTTCATTTCAAAGAGAGAAATCTGAAACAAGGTAAGGTCTTTTTTCATTTTAATTCTGAGCCTTTACGCACATACCTTTAAAGCAGATTAATTTATTTTAAAGTCAAAGTGTTTTCATTCGAGTGAATTCAGATTGCAAGGAATAACCATCAAAGAGGCTTAATACAGGAATAAAATGGATGCAGAACCAGAAATGTGCTTGCAACTGTCAGCAATCATACCAAATTTTGACTTTGTGGCAAAAAACATGCACATCCAAGTCATTAAAATGAAGTTTATTTTTTTCATATTATTTATTAGTCATGTGCTATTAAAAATTTGTATGTACTCAGTAAATTTAGTATTATTTAGTTAGTAAGTAATAAATTAGTTCTTAAAGAGGTTTGGTTTAACACTGTATGAAATGTATTACTGCAACATAAATTGTAACATTTTGTTCAAATAAAATCTATTATATGAGATTTATTAATAGTTTCACACTGATTCTTCATTCTGATAATGGTTTGAAGATCACTATGTTAGCATAATAGCACTGGCAGCAACAGTGCTGCCTCCTTACCCAAGTACCACTTCTTCTTGAACACAGATAACCTATATTCCAGTATTATTACTTTTTCTGACATCTAAGCTGATCACATTCTTACTGTTATAAAAATGTCATTTGTTTATCATGTAACAAATTTTAGACATCATTCAAAAATAGCAGAGACAGGCTATCTTATGTCAAAGCATCCAGGAAATGTTTACTGCAAAATAAATTGATAATTTAATCAATATAACATCTTTGAACAAACATTCAGAAGCTACATCCAGATTTCCTCTTACCTTCATCTCCCTCTGGTGCATAGGAAGCTGTAATAATATCAATGTCAGCACAATTCATCACAATCTGATTGGTTGCTTGCTTCACCTGCAAGAGACACATTCACCTTAATTACATTTAACATTGAGTGTGATACAAACACTCCAAGAAAATATTCAACAGAACACAACTGAACTTCCAAGGTAACAAATAATCCTATTCAACATTTTCACAGAAGTAATAAACATAGCAAAAATAGCATACCTTTATAAATGAGTATTGCAAATCCCAAAGTTAGCAGCTTGCCCAAAATAAGCAGCCAATCCCTCTTGTTAAGTTTATCAGATCAACTGTGCATACTATGAAGCCTCTTCTCTGTCCATTACCCCTCTACTTGGTTGGCCCATCTCTCCTGATGTCATATCATGTGGTCAAGAGTTGTTAACAGGCTCAGGTGGCTACAGGAGCTCTTCTCCCATGCCCCTCCCTGCAGCTGTAAATCTCGACTAGTCTCAACATTTGCCTGAACCTCTGAAGAGGGGTGTCCTTGAGATAAGCCCCTCTGCTTCTTCTACTTCAGTGTCTGAGAATTCTGGTTCCCAAGGCCTCCCCTCATCTGATGAGTATGAATCTGCTTGACCTTGGAATGTGCATCAATAGAAAACTCCTGAACTGTATTTATACGGGTGCCTAGAAAATTAAAACTAATGCCCAGAAAACTGAAAAAAACTGAAAACATTTTCAGCTCTCCACATCCTGGAACCCAATATACAAAATTGCTAATTTCTAGGAATTTGAATCTGTCTCTGTCTGTCTCTTTTACCAAGTCCACTTGCTCAGGTGAGAAAGAATTTGGGATTGCCTCCTTCAAAAATTTAATTCCAGTGCCTAGATACTTGGAATACTATTCCAGTTATTCATGCACCACAGTTAGCAAGCCACAATTTACAAACTGAAATTAATTTGTTACACTGAAAAAAATATATATTCAAACTACCATTCCCCACTACTCACCCCACACACTATAAACAAACAATACAGATCTCCCCCTCCTGTAGTCCTCACACAGTGGAAGGCAGGGGTATCTGTTAGGTTCACTGTGAAGTCAGATAGCAAGTTCCTTATTGGCTGTTGGCAAATTTGCATAGGTGAAGTTATTTTGCCTACAGGGGAAGTAGGCTGACCCAAGTCAGGCAATCAATTGCAGCCTCATCCAGGGTTGGGCACACTTGTTTTCCAGTGTACCCAGAGAAACATGTCTCATAGTTTCCTGGCGGTAACAGTGTTTCTTGCCCAGCCCATCAAGACAACATGCATGATGCTCTCACCATCAAATGGAAATGTCAGCACTGCAAATGGTACGCTGACCACCTTCACAAGCAGGACCTTCTGGCTATCTCCAGTACCATTATCTTCAACCAGTGCAGCTGTCTAATTCTCCCTTTTGCATTTGCCTGCTGTATCAGCTGGAAAGAGGAAGGGCACCACCAATTCACGTGGTAGTCTACAGCAAGCATATAAATAAGTGTATTACCCATTACACCCACCAGGTAACATTGATGTGACTAGCTGACATGTATGGCACCAACCAGTACCTACACATGCAGGGAGCCCAGAGCATGAGGTGACAAGTGTGGAGTGTGCCAGGTCAATCCAGATGAGTTTATCTACATTTATTTAGTCACTAAATATGGCCCCAGCTGAATGAACAACCATGCCAAGGGGGCAGGCTGGTCTTGGACTAACATTAAGCTGCTATGCCTTGGCTAGCTGTAACACAAAAGTCCACAAGGAGATTCATGAGAAAGGTGTGTGTGGCAAAGGTGGGTAAGTGGCAAACATCTCCTTGAGCAATGCTCCCACCAGCAGTCAGCAGAGCAACAGGCCCTTGGGAGACCTACAAGATGAACAAGGCAAAAACAGTGTTTCAAGAACCTGTGCAAGTTTCTCACGGAGAAATGCTGCTTCAGCAAGAGTGATTTGTTGCACTGCTTTCTGCACACATACTTCAAGTGCCAGAGCTCATACGCACACTCAGGCCAACTGAAGTGCACCTTCAAAATCAGCATGCAGATCCTGCAGATGAGGTTCACCCTGCTGGTCTTGTTTGTTTGCTGAGTGAGGCTGTTACAAGACAGTGGTAGGAACAGACCAAAATGATGTTGCACTTCCAGAGCTACAACACATGTCTTGTGGCATGCTACCTGGTTCTATGGGCAGGTTCTAACAGTGACAAGCACAACACAGTCTGTTTCTATCGACCTCTCACCACAGGGAAAACCTATTTCTGCTCCACCCTGGCCCATGCCAGTTGTAATTACAGTGGTAGGAACTGGACCAATACAAATGTTACTTTCAATGACTATACAAATAAGCATTCTCATATAATGCCAGTCCTCTATCAGCTTCACTGGCTCCCAACTGAAGTCCGAGCCCAATTCAAGGTGCTTGTGCTAACCTATAAAGCCCTAAACGGCTTGGGACAGGGACACCTGAAGGAGCATCTCTTTCCTGAAGGTGCTCCAGGAACCCTCTTTGAAGGAGGTACAGAGGGTAACTACTCAGAGGAGGGCCTTCTCTGTGGTGGCACCCAAACTATGGAATATGCTCCCCAGAGAGGTCCTCCTGGCACCACCTCTATTTCCGACGCCAGGTAAAGACCTTTTAATTTACCCATCATTTTAATAATTAAATTAATACTTTTAATACGAAATATCAATCAGTCGCATCTTCTTTCTCTTTTTTCTTTTCTTCTATTAATTTTGAATAATTGGTTTGATTGAATGTTTAATGTTTATTGTTGAATTTAAATTGTATTTTATATGGTTATTTTGTTGTGAGCCATCCTGAGGCTATGCAAAGGATGGCATAGAAAGATTTTAAATAAATAAATAAATAAAATGTGATGTGGTGGAAGGTAAGTCATCTGAATAGGCCCAAAATATGAGGGATACCACAAACAATTCCTGTCAGACAAGCAAAGAGAGGCTTCCCCAACCTGGTGACCTCCAACTCTTTTAGACAAGAATCTCCAGTAAGCTCAACCAGCATGGCCAATGTTTTGGAATGCTTGTAGCTGTAGCTTAAAACACCCAAAACAGACTTCTGGAGAAGACTAAACTAGATTTTCACGCCTATCCAACAATCACTGCTGCAATGCCCAATGTGCACTGGGCTCTATCAGTACAGCTGTTCCTCTTAATTACTAGAGCAAGGTGATGCACAGACAGAAAAAAAACTATTAATCCAAATACCACCCACAGGAAATAGTGTTATATTTACTTATAAAAGATATACCTTAAAATTCACAAGTAATGATATGGGGCAGAAGCTTTTCCAATCATTTATTTTCACACAAAAAGCTTCTGATTTCTTAAGTTCATTAGTAACATAGGGAAGCTAATTACAATATAATATTAGGAAAGGCTGGCAGCATTATAGTTGTAATTCATGTTTTACCAGTGATTATTCCTAGGAAGTATGAGACAGAATACATGTCCTTAAAATAGATATATGTCACAGAGTGAAATAATAGTAAGCGGTGATAGCAAAATAGCAGGTGCATGGCTAGCAATGCTGGGAGTTTTAGGATTTTATGTCTACACATGTAAAAGACTGCACCCTTTAAAAATTTCCCTCAAATATATTAGGTTAAATGCTTGCAGTGTATTGGGGCAAAACATTAACATGGAATATGTTTTTACCGTTGTTTACTAAATACAATCAAACACGATTGCTCTGTAGAGCAAACTGATGAATTTTTAATACAAAGTATGCATACAAACTAACTGGATTTGCACTAGAATTTATTTATTAGTTTAATTTATATATGGTCTTTCCTCCAAGGAGCCCAAGGCAATGTAGATACTCCTCCTCTCCATTTCTTCCTTACAATAATTCTGTGAAGTAAGCTAGATGAGCATTGTTACTTGTCTAAAGACACCAGTGAGAATCATAGCACAATGGGTACTTGTACTCAGATCTTCTGGGTCCCAGTCCAATACTATAACCACTAAACCATGCTGGCTCTCAATTCAAAATGTTGTGGAAAACTGGTATCACAATCTCCAAGTACCCTTGCCACACAAAATGTAAATATTATTTCTACCTGTAAAGGTAAGTCATGGAAGGGCTTTTTTCCTAAGGGTAATGTCACTACTACTTAAGAGTAAAAAACAGTAAAAGGAAGAAAACATTCAGAGTAATCAAGTTGGTTAACAGGTAATTAAATATTTAGCCCCAAAGACCCACAAAAAATTAATAGATTATAAACACACTGCAGATTATACAAGTGTGTGCTTATGACGACACACTTATTCTAAAAGAATCAATTGATTTCAGTGAAACTCCGCTCACATGACATGCTTAGGATTATTGCCATTTCTGAGAATATGTAAAGCAAGCACTTAAATGCAGCTTAATGTGATGCTATCTACTGCAAGCCAACTGGAAATGCAGACGGTTAATAATTTGTAGGGAAGTATTTTAAGAGTTATGCAGTAGTGATTAATATTTGAAAGCCTCTCAACATAACTGAAAAATTGTTTTCTGGAAAGCAGCTCCTAAGTGCATGAATACACACATGGAATTACAGAAAAGCGAAAGATGTGATTGCAACAGAAAGTGTGTCTTCGTTATTAAAAACATTCATTTTTAGCTTGCCTAAAACAGTAAGAACTGAAAACAGTTGCGCCATCCTTGATTATGACTACTGATGCAGTATTTTGATAGCTTATACAGCATATCAGCATTTTTAAAGAGGTAATTTCTAGCTTGTTTTACAAGAGCTGAACAGGGATGTCAAGGACAGGACACTCTGCAGGGAATTCATTCACTTTGCAGGGTCACCATAAGTCTCAGACAATTTGATGGCATGTAACAACAATTCCTAGCTTCCACTTTTTCTAAGAGAAAATAGATAAAGCAAAGCTCTCCTATTAACAGTTTGCACACAATACAGAATACCATGCATAGTTGCAAATGCTTTTCACAAAGTTACTACAGACGCTCATTATGCTTCAAGCAGCACTGACTAGATGTGGTCAAATGGAGCAAAGTCTATGTTTTACTTCTTAAAAGGAATATTAGTATCATACAGATTTGTGTGGATTTTCTACTGTTTTTAACTTTAAAAACATTATATAATGTTGCTATAAGCTTTTATGTATTTTGTATCACTTTCTTGAGTAGAATCATATTCCATGTTTTATATTTAAATTTTATTTATCCTGTCTCCTACAGAATCTTCCTCCTCCTCCCCATTTTATTCTCTCAACAACTCTGTGAGGTAGAATAGGCTGTGAGTCAGTAACTAATCCAAAATTATCCAATGAGCTTCACAGCCAAATGGGGACCAAAACCTGGACTTCAAGTCCCAGTCTGAACCTCTAACCACTATACCACACACAGGTTGTTCATTAGATACAGTTTGGGGGTAGACTTCTGTTCTAGCTATCTGTGCAAAGGAACAGATTACTGAAAGTCCATCAGCTGTGCTAAATACATGTCACTATGTAAAGTATATCAAAAGAAATTATACATATCTCATCCCAATGCCTGATGCAGCAGGGATCCCTATATACCCAAACTGAGTGAACTAAGTGATCTTTATCCATATTTTCAGTTCTGTTGTTATTTCTACAATCATGTGGATCCACACAATAACTATACACCACATGGACAGAGCTTTTTCCCCTGCTTAGAGGGTGAACCAGAACGTGGATGAACACTGAGTAATCTAGCCACCACAATGCATGCTGTACCAAACTTTAAACTGGACTGTAGCCAAGGTATACTGCATGAGGCTGGCTTTCATAAGTGTTTTTCAACTGGAGCTAATACAATATACACAGCTAAGCTTTTGGTAAGTGTTAGCCAGGCAGATCATATACACTTGCCCTAAATCATCTGCACTGCTTGCCTGCTTCCTTCCAACTCTAACCCTTGACTTTAAGGGCCTGCACCTTAATGCAAGATGTCCCCTTCCATATATTCCCTCTCCTGTACTGTGTTTCTTTGAAAAAGATTCTGTTCTCTTTGAACAGAGATAAGTAAGCTTTTGGGCTCATGGGCACATTTCAAAATTTGAGACACTGTCATAGATATAACCATAAAATGGCTACTACTGGTGGGCAAAACTAGACAAAAGGCACATAATGTGCACAGATACATTTTGCTTTGAAGTAATCCCAGCAGCCAGTGAGAAAATATAAATATGTTTTAAAAATAAAATTGAAACAGTAGGGTCTCTGGGTGAGCACAGAGGGGCTTGCCTGAGTGCACACTAGTACCTGTGGGCATCATGGTGTATATTCCTGCCTTAGAGGTTTAAAGGGAACCACAGCAGCTAACAGACTGCAGAAGAGGGTGGTTACATGGGCAGCCAATCCCTTCGGTAATTTCTTTCAACCCATTACAGCCCAGTGGAAAAATTTACTGCCAATTTCAGGAAGATGGTCCTTCCAAAATATCAGATAGTGACCCAACTTATTTATTGGGTCCTCTGGCCCCTTCCAACTCTACGATTCAATGATTTTATATGATTCTCCCCAAAATGAAAATAAACTGATTCGCATCCAAGAACATAAAAACAGAAAGAACTGTTAAATAACACTGTGAACTAGTGCCAACAGCCACAATAATTCTTAAGCCTTATCTGGGCAACCACATTTTTTCACTGATTTGCATCCAGTATAGATTAGAGTAGCCAAGCAGTAAATCATTATTCTATGTAATACCACCCTCCACTATTCAAAACTCCTCCTCTTAGTTCTTTGCAGGAAAGTAATATGGTTCAGAATCCAGATGAGAAGATGACAAATCAGCTCCTATGCAAATGTTGTTCTTAAACTTGTTCAACCACATGGTTAACTTTCAGCTAATCATAACACTACTGACATCAAGTATTTAGAAGTTTGGGGGCCAAATTTGCAAAGATCTAGAAATAATGTGTAGACAATCTAGGTATGTATATTAGGAATTCCACGATATCCTGTCTGAAAATCGGAAACTGCAATAGATGTTGGCCAGGATCCAAGGAATTACTTTTAAGTTTGCCAAATACCTGCATGTGGACCTAAAGAGAGTTAACTTCTTCAGTGAAAAGGAAAGACTCCATACCATAAAACAAACTGCAATTTAAAGTTTCAAAATTGGTTTGATATGTAGTGTAGCAGTCTCCAGCTTGCAAGTATGGAATACAGTCTAGTCAAAAGCTCCCTTATGTGTATGGAATGAGCTGCATGGTTCTTTGGATTCCAGCCATTGCCCTAGTTATTGTAATTTGCAGAACTCCAATTATCCCTGAGGAAAGAACTTTCTGGCATGCTAAAATCTGTAGTCCTCAAAATTTGGCCAGGCTACAAATACATTGTGAGGTCAAAGATGTTCAGCACCTTAAACATAATGACCTGAAACACAAAATCAATGCCTAGTCAGCATGATCCACAAACCTGGAAGATACTGCACAAGCAAGCTATAAAAAGCAACTTTACTAAGGTTAAACTTTACTAAGTATACTAGAATGTCCTTCAGTCAAATAAGAGAACTGAGATGCTGTTAAAGAAGAAGCTTACAGGGTCCCTCCAATGTCTGACCTTTTAGGCTGAAGATGCCTCCCACAGAACCAGGAAGGACTTTTCCTTACAGCTTATGTACAAGCAGAAGCCTATCCTATTGTAGTTTAGAAAGCAATACTTTAGATTTGCTCATAAACACACAGTCAGCTTCCAGCATAAAAGGCAATCACTGTAATACCTCATTCCTGCACTCTCAAAGGGAAGTTTCACACTGTTAAAAATGTTTGGGCTTTATAGGCTTAAAACAGACTTTCAGTGTCAAAAGTCAAATTGTCTGATCTAGCCCAACATTGTTTGGCTGGCAGCAAGTCTCCAGGGATTTAAGCTGAGGTAATTCCCAGTCTATACCTGACATCATGGATGGATCAGGGCACCATTATATTAAAAACACTGACTACAACTGAGCTATGACACCTCTGTAACAGTCTGTGTTATTAACAGAAGTCAGTTCAGGGTACAGCAATATCTAAAAATAAATAGAATAAAATTGCAATGAAGTTAACTCTCTTTCTCCCTAACTCATGCTCACTTAGTCTTTTTTTATCTTGGGTTATGAATGAATATTTGGAAATTATGAACAAGGCAAAAGTCAAATTGGAGCAAAGCACCAATAGAAGGAAATTCCCCAGATGGAGAGCAGTTATCCAGAACATCCACAATGTCTGACCTTGCAACACAGCTGACAGGAGCACAGAAAGGTGCCCTCAACCAATCTTAGGGCTTTTAAATAGGTGTTAGGAAGAAAGAAGATCCTAAGGCTATATCAGACAAAAGACACTTTAAGTTTTATAGCCTATGACCAGTTTCATAGATAGCAGTCCATTAATTTTGGCCTGAGTGTTATGCAAATAATTATCAAGTATAGATCATCAAACTCTCCTCCAAATCCTCTGTGATTTATGAAGAAATAGTGAAACTCCTCTTTTTCCACTGGTTTTTGCAGGAAGGACCAGCAGCAATTCACTACTAGTGCCTCTGTTAAAAAAACAAACAAAAACCAACCAAACAAAAACAATGGGAGGAGAACGGAACAATCCCTCTTTTCCTTCCACAAACTGTTGGAGGAAAAAAGGAGAAGAAATTTATCTGCCACTAGTGTTTTTGCAGAAAGTACAGAAGAGCTCATCAAAGAGAAACACATACTCGGTGCTGTAAGGTTTTATGGAAACCTGACTGATTTGTGATAACACTATAGGAATGCATAATAAAATTTGAAAAGAAAGTGTTATAGTATTCTTTTATTGGTACTCAAGCACTTCAAACCAATTATGTCTTTTTTAATATTCAATGTGTATTAATTTTTAGCTTATCTTTTGCTTATAATGCTCCTGCCAATAAGTTAATTTGTCTCAGCATAGCATAACCAGCTATTTTCATCTACTGAACTTAACATGCATGAATGCAACTCTTCCTTCAACATAATTCAAACAGTAAATTCATAATATAGCAGATATATAGGGTAACTTCCTCTCAGTTTTGTTTAATTGTTGTAAATCACTTAGAACTGGTTCACATGTAATAACAATTACAGGGTTATTTATCCAGTGGGACTGAGTGAACTGCCTCCCACATGCTCATCTCTTTTGCTTCTAGTTAATCACCCAGGCATGCCCCCATTCATGCATTGTTATCATTATTTCAGAACATGGAAACTCAGGAGACTTTTAAACCACGAAATTAACCAATAATTTGTTGCTGGAGTAACTTCAGGTTGTTTAACCACAAAAACAATAAAGAGTTTCTGAGCTTGGACATAACAACCAAGGAACAAGGCACTCCTGATCTGTCAATGGAAAGTAAAAGTAATATGAGTAAGCATGCAGAAGGCAGTACTCTTGCTACATCCTGCTGAGCCCCAGCAATCCATGGCTTATTATTGTAACATGCAAACTGGGCAGGCAAGTAATCACATTTGAAAGAAAATGTTTCCAAGACACATGCACAGAGATAAATTCAGTCCTTTTGCAAACATTTTAATCCGACTACAGACCTTAAAAAACCCCAATAAATTCTATCAGAAAGAATATCCAATTATGCCAACAAAATTATTTTAAAACATTTTGTGCATGTTATATTTTCATGATTCTTCATTCACAGATACTAAGGTACCAAGCACCAAATAGCAACATGCAGTGCTTGTCAAGACAATTTTTTCCATGAAAAAATCTTTTTATGAAAAGCTGTTCAGAAACTGAATTATAGGAATATTTCTAAGAGGCTTGCTGCTACAAACTTTATCAACTGCTACAAACTTTATCAGTGCTCTAATTGTTTAGATTTACTGTGGTACAAAAGTCACAAAAGGAGAAAGCAGCATGTTAGCTATAGCGTGTCACCAAAACAGAAAAGTATTTTAATCTGCTAGCTAACCACAAGCTTAGTCACCATTTAAGATACTAATGCAGCATGTACTAAATTAATACACTTGAAGCAACAGAACAGTAAAACAGAATTGGATTTTTCTTCCCTCTTGCCAATAAAACAAGTTTTCCCCATAAAAAACAATGCTAATCCAAATGAAATGCTACAAATAAAGTACAATTCCTTTGCCAGCTTTTAAAATTACATGATTGCTACAATATCAAAATCCAATAATCTTATCTGTTGATCACAAATAGGTTCCTGCTCTCTAGAATACAGGAGTTGCCAGTGAAAAGGATTCAAAGGGGTCAGTGTAAAAGCTTACACGCTTGGACATTTAATGACCTAAAACAAAGTTACAATTCCCATTTAGCATTTCTTGTATGAGATTCAGGTGCAGAAATTGACACCACTGGGCTAACAGCAGAACTGTTGCAAATCTGTCACTAATACCAATATTGACCTTTTGCTAATCTTAGAGGGGTAGGTTAATGATGCTATGATTTTCAGTTGTTCTAAGGCTGTACATTGACCATATGAATTAGAAGAAATGAGACTGCTAGGGCTGAACTACAAAAGTTTCCTTCAAATTTGGTTAACTCTGCATCATGCAGATGATAAAACTATCTACAAGAAGCTTAAGGCAGCATATGGAGGAGTTTATTCCAACAGCACTGTCAGATAGTGACTGGCCAAAGGTCACAGACTACTTCACAGCTCAGTCAATATTTGGAGCCATGTCTCCCCGCTCAAAGTCCACTATCCATCCTGTTCTCCATGCCACACTAGTCCCCTCTAACCACAAAATAAGTATGTTATCATAGGCCTTAGCATACATGACTACGCGTACACAGTCGTAAAGGAATTTGCTTCTGGCTTTCTAAGAAATTGAATATTCTAGTCACCATTCTTAAAAGATTCAACATTGTTATTATGCATGCAACCTTATGCATATTTATGCAGGAAAAGTCCATCTGAGTGATGAATGCTGGGAATTTAGGACTGTACTCCTGCCTAAGCATGCATAGGATTGCACCTCAAGTCAGTTCTTTGTATCCACACACTGAAACAAATACAAATGCAATAGTTATTTTCAGAAAGTTTGACACACATCCCTTAGCATGTTTTTAATAAGAAAATTAAGTACATGAAATAGGAAATGAATCCAGCTCATTAATATTTTCTTTTCCTCACCCATCTTTATAATTTTATAGAACAGCCTGTTATTCCCATTTCCCTCCCAGGCATTTGTTCAAGGTTACCTAAAGTTAATCTGGAACTTGGAGACCCTGGACCTTATTTGCTGCAAATTCCTACCTAAGCAAATATTCTGACTTCATTATACAACTGAAGAACAT
Organism: Varanus komodoensis; assembly: GCF_004798865.1. Lineage (NCBI taxonomy): Eukaryota > Metazoa > Chordata > Lepidosauria > Squamata > Varanidae > Varanus > Varanus komodoensis. The sequence continues at coordinate 1,371,110 of NW_025336011.1, read as the reverse complement.
ACTAACATACAACATACTAAAGCTTTGTATCTGTTGTTATATAGGGTGGTAAAAATGAAGATACATTTTAAAATATGGGCATCTGATAGTGATGGCTTAAAATGCAGCTTAACACAACAATCCTATGCTTGTGTACTGAGAAGTAAAAGCTGAGTTTAATGGGGCTTACTCTCAGGTAAGTGCATATAGGATTACAATCTAAACAGATAAAACCACTAACAATATTTTGACTTCAGAAGTGTTGTCTGAAGATACTTCATAATCTCAGAATGTGCACAGCGTTTCCACCTACTGTGATACGGTACCTGCTAAGATATTACCAACTGTTTACATATTATATTAATCCTGAACAAATTGCCCATTTAAATGTGAGAAATCAACAATATTAACCTTTACAGGAGATAGAAACATCTTTATTTCTATATTAGCGGGAGTTCAAAAATGGATAAACAGGTTAATTTTAAAACATTACTTTAAACACATTAACAGCCACAAACACCAGAGTTTTTTTTTTTTAAACATGGCTATAAGTGTTAAAAGACAGTCACAGGGTGCTAACATAGTGGGACAAGCAAACTTTAGAGCAAGGTAGTTAGGCAATAATATGCCTTGTTCAGTCTGGGCTACCTTCCATCCTAATTTAACAACCATCATTTGCAGCAAGTGTCACCACATTTGCTTGGGGGGAGGGGAGGGGGAGGAAGGGGGAGAGAGAGAGAGAGAGAGAGAGAGAGAGAGAGAGAGAGAGAGAGAGAGCGCGCGCTTAATTGCACTGGTGGCTCCTGTTTATAGCCTCTCTTCCCTCCCACCCATCCCCCTTCAATACACACGCACACCGGACAGTCAGTTAACTTGGAATCATACAGGCTGTTCTCTGCTGGAGCTTGCATTCCTTTCCCCTGCAAGTTGTCTCCATGGTATTTGCTCAACTGGTCACCTCAGTATTTTCTGATCTCAGCTCATGTAGCCAAATTCTCTCTCTAAACTCTTCAAATTGAAACTTGCTCCTGCTGAGACACAAATCCATTTATGCACAGAACAATCATTTTTTCCTTCCCAAACAATTTGTGAGTACTGGACGTATCTTTTGGAGACCTCTTCTCTTCTGAATGAAGCTTAATCCACATTTTAAAGTATATAATGGATTGACATCAAATTTAGTCATACTTAGAGAAGACTCACTGAAATCTGGAGATTTACAAGTTGAGCATCAGAGAGTTTACTATCACTTCACATGTCAGAGGGGAGATAGATGAATTATTTTCCAAACTAGAAAATTTTAGTGAGGCAGCCTCTTCCACAGAGATGCTGACAATATCATGTTATCAGACCCTAAATGTAATTTAGTACTATGGGCATGCTACTATCCCTCTGATCAAAATGCTCAGGGTGATGTTGAGACAGAGAACAAAATCAAGGGAGCATCCAAGGGAAAGAGAATTACCCTCCAGAAGACTGGATGTGTGCTTTGGTCAATCCAAAAGGTAACTGATATTCCCTAGAAGAGTTTAGCACAGAAATAACCAGCATGATCATAACCATGAACTTCCTTTCCTTTGTGGCCACTATCTGTATGTTTTTCTTTAAACCAAGTACTCCAACTCTCCCATCTTGGCTCAAAGGCTTCTGCTATTAGCACAAAAACATTTATACATCATTTCCCCTTCTAGAAATTACTGGCATGTGCACCCCCACATAGCCCTTCTGTTCCTTTGATTGGCTAGCATGCTTTAACTCATGGCCTATTTCCACCCCAATCCATTTGGGCAATTGGAAAATTTTTCATCTTAATTCCCTAGGGATGATTCAACTTGAGCCAGTCACTCTCCAGCTCTTAACAGCTTCCCCTCTCTGACCCAGGGTTCAGTTTAAAAGCTGCTTTGCCACCCTTTCCGTATTAAGCACCAGCAGACTGATTCTGTTCAGGTTCAAGTGGAGCCCATCCACTCTGCCACAGACTTTGCTTGCTCCAAAACTTTCCCAAACCCTAACAAACCTCAACTCATTTGGGGGTGAATGAATGTGGCCTATATGCTGCATGTGGTCACCGACTTCAGTGGTGAAAAAGTCTTTCTTTTATAAAAGCATTAGGCAGAATTAGTGCTATGAAGTACTGAAAGGATTTTAGCAAACAAGCGCTCCACAGTACTATAGTCATTTGCTGCTAAATTTCAGCAGCAAAATGCCTTTGTTAAATGTGGTCCACAAAGGAAAATGCCCCCCTGACCTTCCACAGTTGTTCATCTCTGATCTTGATGAAGCACGGTATATACAATGTTTAGGCCAGGCAAGCAATTCACCATGTAGTCTACACATCCATCAACTGAACTGTCTGTGATTCTAATGATTAAACCTCTTATCTAAGAATTATCTAAGGAATTATCCCTCTCTTCACAGGTAGTGTCCTCCTTTCCCAAGACCCTCATTCCCCATGACTGCAAAGGAGCTGTCACCCTGGGATTAGGGGGCTACTGTCACATCCCTAAAGACTTGCCCATAAACCTCTCACCTTCTTCAGGTTAGCAATCTGGGGTTCAAGGGAATGAACATGAGCTGGTAGACATACATGTGACAATCAGTGCAATAAATTAAAAAATTTCCTGCACTCATGATGGCTTTTTACTTTCATATCTGTTTTTGATTATTTAATATATTTACCTAACAAGTAAGCCCTCTACTAGAAGAACACAGCAAAGGTGTCCATGGACTCCATGCCATCATGCTAATATTACATAGGCGCTCAACCTCAGTGTGTGCTTTGCTTCTTTTTATCATGACACTTTATCACGAGGGCTGAAGCAACTGTTCACTAGAGCTCCTCCTCAATGGTGAAACATTAAGAAATTGCTCAACCATACAAAGCAGGCTTTTTCACAATATTGGTTATATTGTTTTTAGAACTTTCCAGTTCTAAATGTGGGTCCTAAAGGTTAACTAACAGAAACAAAAAACTTATAGAAAAATGCATTTAACACAATATTTAGAGAGTACAACATTAAGTAGAGGAAATACTGATACAAAAGTTTTATTTCTTCTCAATTAAACCAACTTTATTCATCAACAGCTGTTTTCCAGCTTCTCATAAACAACAAGTTTTTAACTTTTGTTAACTGCCCAGAGAGCCTTTGGCTATTTGGCAGTATAAAAATTAATTAATTAATTAATTAATTAACTCTCCTGTTCTTGCAATGCCATCCTCCCCAAATTTACAACCACATCAGCAAATGAACTAGTTTAGCACAAACTTGCTAACCAAGCCATGCCTCAGGGGACTTAACCAGGCTTACTCATGAAAGATTCATTATTAAATGACCAGGTTTCAGAACGTTATGACAAAGAATATTGTTGTGTTTCAAACGATGGAAACTTCCTGGTGTCTCAAAATGCACCATAGTCACTTGAGTCATCCCAGATTAGGAAACAGTCCAGAAATTACCAGCAAGGCCTACATACCTTATGCATAATTTCACAAGGAAAGCTTCCTCTACTTGCAATAAAAAGTCAAGTGTCAGGGGTTTGTATTTCCTACAAATTCCCATGTACAGGGCTAATACCCGAGTTCAATTATATACATTCCATCTCATCTGTGTTTTACCTAGGTATATGTTCAGCTGACTGAATTTGCTAGTAATCCTTTATCTGAGCAACCAGGAGTAGAGCTTCCAGAATACTGAGCAGGAAGGTTTTGAGTATTCTGCGAAGCTCTATCTGGCTAGCTGGAGAATGCTGAGAGTTACAGGACTCTTTTCTGCTTAAACTTGTATAGCATTGTACCCTTTAAGAACCAGAACAGGATACGTAATATACACTTCATTAGTTTATACTTGAAATTAGAAGAGTTACACTATATGATTGTAAGGCAATAGATAAAGTTCACTTAAAGTACTCTAAAGGAATATGAGACCAAAATACATACAGAGGGACAATATATAGCAAGAGAAAAGGAAATTACTGTGCCTGCAACACTTGTCCAAAGGAAGATCTGCTTATCTCCATTGCTAACAGATAGACCACCCCACAATCTGAAGAAGATTGCAGCTGCAAGCACTTAAGAATACACAGGCAATTCCACCACCTGTATTTCTAAACAAAAGTACTCCCAATGAGCAAACACTTCCATGGTTCCTTGGTAAGAAACTATCAAACAGCCACCTGACAAAGTTTTAATACTCATATTGTTTCCTAACTGGAATGCACAACTGTGAAGTGGTAGCACCAAAAGTCCCATCTTCGCACATGTAGTTGTCTATGTAACACTCACTGATGTGAGTCTTCCTCAAGACTTAGGAGAATGAGAAAACTTTCAAAGACACACATACTCCACAAAAACATGAAGCCATGTTAATCAAAAGAGAATTTTCAAATCCTGTATCACAATACCTTTATTAGAACAAATAAAAAATCCCAAAATACTGTGCAAACTTTTGAATTCCAAGAACTCTTCATCAGGCAAGACAGTTAAAAAAGAGGGGGCAGTGGCTAATGTTAAATCTACATTAGCTTAAAATCTTAAGATGGACAGTTGGGAGAAAGCCAGTAGATGTTCTGATTAAGCCCTACCAAGCACCAAAATGCTTTTGGGTGGTTCCTAGGACCTTGCCAAGAGTTGCTGGGGATAAGATACAAACTAACAATAGTTGATCCACCATTATTGAAAATATAAAATTCAGTGTTACTCAAAAAATGTTTTCATCCTTGACTGAATGGCCAGGTTCCTTGGTACATAAAAAAGACAGAGAGAAACCAGACAAGTTTTCTTTATTAAAAAAGATGGAGACAATTTTAGCTGATATTTCATTATGATACTAATCCATCCCAAGAGAAGACATGCTTGGGTCTCTTCTGCAAATTACTGGTATAAAACAATTACATGTTCCCCTGCCTAAGGGCCAATTCCTTACAAAGGTACAAAATCTATACATCCAATTGTTTTAAATAAGTAAAATTGAGTATCACATACTCTAAGGTGGTATCACATGCCTAGACTCCAAAAAGAACTACCCCTTTAGCCAAGGACAAAGAATTTCAATCTCAACTATCCAAGTTTGAGGTAAAATAGCATAAAAAATCTGAACGGCAATTGGTCCTTCCATAAGTAGATCTCTTCCTTAAGATTCAACCTCCCTTCCAGAAATAAAGTAATAAGGATTCCTTTCCATTTAATCCTGCCAGAATGTCTCCACCCCTCATGGACTTCCTCATCAAAAGATCCTCTGCAGTTCAGAACCTTTAAAGAAACTGTCTCTTTCCCTGAGATACACTATCCTAGAAGAACTCTCCATGTTAGAAAACATATTTCCCACACTGCAGAAAAAACATATCTTTCCTCCACAATCTTGGAAGAGGCCTTTCTTTGTAAGGCAGAAATTCTTCCCCTATTTGGATAGATACATTATTAAAAGTATCCACACATAACATGAAATCTCAAAACGGCTGCGGCTACCAGCCATTGCAAGGTACTGTCCACCACCATAGCTGAATTGAAGTGATGACCTCCCATCACCAGTCCATCAAGGACGAGCCCCCCATCCCTCCTATTTTCTCCTAACATGCATCTCAAGCCACCCAACCCCTTTTCCGCCTACTCACGCACCCTCTTCAGTTTCTATTCCCCACGTCACACACCCATCACTTACCCGAAGTCTATCCATTACATACGTTACCCCTCCCCCAGCGTACACCACCTTCCTCTCAGGGGGCCACCCGCCCACCATCTCCAATCACACCCAGCCTCCCACCTCAAGGCCTGAACCTTACCTTCCTTGCCCCTGCCTTTCTCCCACAGTCGCCCCAACATTATCTCCCTGGGCCCGCTCCCGTCTTTCTACCAGGCACCCTCCCTCACCACCTCTTCTCACCGAGCCCGCCACACACGCACACACACTCATCCCCCGCCCCTACCTCCGCGCCCATCCCTCGCAGTCCCGCATTACCTCTACGGCGGCCTCGAGTTTTCCTTCGAAGGTGAAGTCGATAAGGTCGGGTTTGAGACACAGCCCATAATTGATGGGGCGCACTTCGGGCGGGAGCCGTTCGAAGGGCCGCTTCTCCGGCATCGCAGCGGAGGCAGCGAGACGGGTAGAAGAAGAGGAGGAGGTGCTGCTGCTACTGCTGCTGGTTGAGGAGGAGGAGGCGGCGGCGGCGGCGGCGGCGACTGAGGCGTTCGCGGAGGCCCAGCGCGCGCGCGCACTGTCGGGGAGGCGGCGATCCCCCGCTGACAGAGTGAGGAGACGGGAAATGCAAGGAGGAAGAGGAGGAGGCGGTGACTGCGCTCGTAGCGCCTGCCCCGACCGAAAGAGAGAAGGGAAGAGGGCCCGCCGCTGCTGCTGCTCGTCCTGCTGCGGCTGCCGCGCTCCCTCCACAGACGGCCACCGATGGCAAGCCGCCCACTGCGCATGCACGTCCCACTTTCTTCCCTTCTCCCCGTTCTCGCGTGCCCGTGCCGCCTCCCGACCGAGAGAAAAAGTAGCAAGGCCGAGGGCGCTCGTGGGGTGACGCACGCGCGCCGTCGGCGCCTGCGCATTCATAGGCGGCGACGCCGATAAGCCGACAGAACCTAAGCGGGCAAAGAGATTTCTGTGGGCCATTTGCACTCGCTGCATTCTCTCCGTGCTCAAGCTTGACTTGTACGGCGGCGAGGAGGAGGAGGAGGAGGAGGAGGAGGAGGAGGAGCTCGCGAGACGCCAACGGGTGTGTCAAAGATGTCAAAATAAACGCGGAATTGAGGGAAGGGAAAAGGGCATTGCCGTGCTCGCGCACGCGCGTTAGAATAAAAAAAAACGCTCCTTTTTTGAGGAAAGAGAAGGGATGATTTGGATTTAGATTAGCAGCGGATTCCCATCTTCCGCCGGGACGAGAGAAAGAAATGCGGCACGCGCGGGTCAGGTGATTGGATTCCCAAGAGAGCACAGTGCGGCTGTTCCTCCCTTCATCTGGAACCCTCTGGAAAAAGAGAAACAGAGAAAAAGACGATGCAAAGAGAGCAAAAAGCAATGTGCTCCAGGGAATAATTTGGCGTTTTCTCAAGCAAATAAAGAATAAAACATCCCAAAAATCTGAGCATGACTATAGTTTAAAAAAAATTATTTTTAACTACTGGAGCATGCATTGTCGTGCATTAAAAACGCTGTGGTTTTATTACGCTGCGTGTTTTACATTTGGAATTATACGTGCACGTAGTAGCGTAACTATTACAAGGTTTGCTTTTAGGTGAGTTGAGTGTGACTTAAATTGACTGAAAAAAATGGACATAGAGCATGCCTATCTTGGCAGAGAATTGCAGACTTACGGTATCACTGATTTCAGGAGGAGACATGTAACCTTATTCTATACATGGGAATTATAATCAGTGGGGCTTATTCTGAAATCAGATGCAATCTTAGTTCTACCCAGCTCCTTGAGACAGGCTTTTTCTTCGAAGAAAACACTGCTTTATTGATAGACAAATGGGACCTGAAATAAAATGTTGCAGTGTCTAAAAGAGCTAACCCCTGGTTTATGAATCCAGCAAGTATGGCACAGGACTCTCTATGCAGTACTGGAGTGAGGGCAGGCAGGCATGAACAGTGACTCTGGCCAACAGCTGTGTTCCCACATTCACCTGGAAAAGAAGTTACAGTGGCTTCTTTATCCCACTCTGTGTGTTGCACACAGTGCAACTTACCTATTACCCTTGTACTGCACAGGTTGTCATGTCCAGACACAGCAAGGTGCATGTAGGCATGACTTCCAAATACTCCCAGAATTCAAAGGCCCACTAAACTCTATTTTTGTGCACACAGTGGCCAACCAGATGCCTGTGGAAAGCCCTCAATCAGGAGTTGCAGACGTGTATATGCTATCACCCTCCTGCTTGTGTTCCTCAGCAGCTGGGTTCACACATCATAACAAAGGCATCTATACAAGGTGGGGAATACCTGGCTCAACACTACTGCAAAAGAAAAAGACCTTGGAATTATTGTGGACAGCCAATTATATATGTGCCACCAATGTGATGTAGTCTCAAAAAGGTCAAATGCTATTGTGGGATGTGTTAATAGAAGCATCACTTTCAAATCATGAGAAGTAATAGTTCCCCTATAATCTACATTAGTCAGACCTTATCTGGAATATTCTGTCCGGTTCTGGGCACCAACATTTAAGGAAGATGCAGAAAAACTGGGAAAAATTCAAAGGAGGGCAAACAAAGATGATCCTGCATTTGGAAACATGGCCCTATGAGACGAGACTGTGAGAACTGGGTATGCGCAGCTTGGAAACACTAGGAGTGGGGGATATAAAAGCACCCCACAAGTATCTAAAAGGCTGTCACAAAGAGGAAGGACAAGATCTCTTCTCTTTTTGCTCATACCAGAGTGTAGGACACAGAATAGTCGACTCAAGTTGTGACACACCAGATTCTGGTAGATATCAAGAAGTTTTCTAACTGTCAGAGCAATACAACAGTGGAACCATTTGCCTAGAGAGGTTGTGGGCTCTTCCATGCTAGAGACATTCAAAAAGAAACTGGACAGTCATCTGGGTGGGATGAAATAAACTGCTGTCCTGCAACAGTAGGGTGTTAGACCTGTTGGCCTTATTGGCCCCTTCCAATCCTGCTGTTCTATGATTCTATGAAGGTACCCTGCATGGTTTCCATAGTGCTTGGATGTGCCTGACAGATGATCAAGTGGTTTCTATGCTAGTGTGGTTTCTATCCTCATTCAGTCCTCCCATTGTTGACATGTATCCCATCAACCAAGTCTGTCTGTTTGTTTGTTTGTTTAAAACATTTCTATGCCACCCCCATCGCAACAAAGCCTCTGGGCGGATCACAACAAAAACAAACAAAAGCATATAAAAATTATACAATAAAAATATTAAAACCCAGTGCATCTCTGCTTAAAATTTTTTTTAAAAAAATCCTACATAATAAATTAACAATTAAAATAAGTTTTAAATAAAAAGGTCTTAGCCTGGCGCCGAAAAACAAATAACGACGGCACCAGGCGGACCTCTCTGGGGAGCGAATTCCATACGTTGCCTGAAATTCATTCTTTTGCTGATGGCTGAGCAGCTCCTACAGCTGCTGCTTTTTCTAGGGGACTCTGTGGTAGCTGCACAGCAACTACCACAATGCTGAGTTTGGAACATTTGAGAAACCATGGTGAACCATTGAAACCACTGTTTCTTATCATGGTTTATAAAAACCAAAGATACCGTGCTGAAATACCATGGCAGGGTTTCAACAACACACCTAGTAGCTATTGATAGCCTTATCTATGAATTTGTCCAATCTCATTTTAGAACCATCCAAACCAGTGGCCATTGCTACTTCTTGTGGAAGTGAATCCTATAATTCTACTATGCACTGTGTAAAGAAGTACTTTCTTTCATCTGCCATGAATCTCTAATCCATCAGCTTCAGGGGATGACCCCAAATTCTCATATCATGAGAAAAGGAGAAAAATGTCTCCCTATGCACATTCTTCTGATGAATGTTGTGCTCCTCTATTATATCTCCCTTTTTCCTTTTTCAAACTAAACAGTCCCAGCTTTTCTAACCCTTCCTCACAGAGGAGTTGCTCCAGTGTCTTGAAAACTTGAGTAGCCCCTTCCTGCACTTTTTTCAACTCAGCAGTGTCCTTTTTCAGGTGCGGCAACTGGAGTTCTACACAGTATTTCATGTGTGGTTGCACCATGTATTTATATAATAGGAGCCAGCAGTTTTATTTTAAAATTTATTCCTAATTATGCATGACTTGGAATTTCCTTTTTCATGGTAACCACACGGTTAGCTGACATTTTCATTGAGCTCTCCACCACAAACGCAAGATCACTTTTTTGGTCAGTCACTGCTGGCTCAGATCCCATCAGTTTATACTGTTTAAGTTTGGATTTCCAGCCAGTGCAGTTGGCTAGAAAATGCTGGAAGTTGTAGAACTACGTTCTGCGTAAACACGCATATGATTGCACTTGTACGTTGTAAACCTATGCATGCTTAGGCAGAGAAAGGAAGTCCTACAACTCCTAGCATCCTTCCAACCAGTCACACTGGCAGAGACATAATAGAAGTTGTAGCATATTTTCTGCCTAAACATGCATGGGATTGCAGTCTTAGATACACAAAAGCATACCGTGTAAAGGAGTGTGCTGCATCAAGCTGTGTCAAGAATACAGTAACATATGCATGTAATATTTATTTTATTTATTTATTAAAACATTTTTATGTTTTAATTCTCTTTTAACCTATGGCAAGTAAAAGGAGTCAGTGTGGTATAGCGGTTAAGGGCACAGGACTGGGACTCAGGTAATTTGGGTTCTAGTCCCTGTTCGGTCATGGAGCCAACTGGATGACTTTGGGCCAGTCACAGACTCTCAGCCCAACCTATCTCACAAGGTTGTTGTTGTGGGGATAAGATTGAGAGCAGGAGGAGGAGAATGGTGTAAGCTGCTTTGAGATCCTAAGAAAAAAGTGGGATATAAGTCTAATAAATAAGTAGAAATGTACTTCATGACTATCAGAAAGGAAAAGCTTTGCAAATAGGAATTTGTATAGTATTGATCTAACACAATTAATGCAGATCATATAATATATAGGCATTATTAGAGATTATGAACTGTTCATAATCCCTATGAACAGGCATTATTAGGGATTTGAACTGGACAGAGTCCATTTTGTCTATAATTGACAGCTTGTCAGGCACCTTTTGTTGTATGTTAATTGATGGAATCTGATTTTGTGAAAATGAGTTCTTATGGATTTGTGCAAAATCACAGTCTTGAAAATGCACAAATCCTCCCAAATTACACAAATTCCTGAAAATGTTTATTTTAATGCTTTAGCCTATGGGAAAATATGCAGTTTTGGTCAGTATTTTTCTATTTTTTTGTAAATGTGTATAAAAGTACAGAAAATAATAATAAAAATAAATGTCCTGCAAGGCTGCTGTAAAATCTGTGGATCAGATCTTTAGAAATGTGTACTCATTTGAGTCTGTGGTACACTCACATCCCTTGGCATACTATATTAGTCCTCCTCCTCCACTTAAAGTAAACTCAATTATGTGTAATCAAACTGAATGCATATTGTTCCTGTTTACCCTTGCCTAGTCCTTCATCAAATAAACAGTCCATTCCTGATGGCCCATTCCATATCTGTGATTATATGCCCTTCCCTCTTTTTGTTGCCTCCCCTGTGTTGAAGTGTAGTCTACAAGCTCCTTAGAGCAAAGCCTTTGTTATTTCTCTGCTGAATACTACTCACATTGATACCATTATGTAAATAATAAAAACAGTAATATGTGGGCAGGCAGAGGAACAAAATATTTTATGGACAAGTGACTTTTGAGGATTTATTTGCAATTTTGTGGATTTATGCACGACATGTATTTTACCACATATGTATCTCATATATCACTGGCACCAAGTACCCCACTGGTGAAACCAACATATCTGAGTTGGAACAGATGGACATAATCCTGAGAACTAAATCAGACAGATTCCACATTCTGCATGTGTTCCATACAGATTCACTTACATAGTTGTACTGTCATGCCTTAAAGTTGTGGAAAATTTGAGAAACCTGCTAATGCAATGCTCTTCACAGAGGCATGCATTTTGCAGTTCCCTTGGGCCTGTATTGTAATTTCCAGTTGCCTGTCAACTTTTCAGCACATACAGATCTTTCTCCTCAATGCACAACAGTTTCTTGGGGCTGTGTACTTATTTATGTAGGGTGTTTAATTAGATATGTTCAAGTGGGCTTGAATGACAGAACTACCAGTTATTTTTGAAACTAGAAACCTAAGCTAGGTGATTGAAATGTATTGTCCATCCCAGACACACACTCATCCTTGATGTATACCCTCCTAACTTTAGAAAGCTAGGGTTTTTTCCTCCTACTAAGCTAGTTATTCACTAAAAGCAGCTTTGGCAAAGAACACTTTAAAAGTTTTAATCTGAAAACAGATTATGCAAGTAACTCTTCCTCTCTCCCAAACCTGAAGTGGGCTGCTCCCTTTCAGTTCTGATTTTATGATTACCATGTCCCTGAACAGAATAATCTGAAAACCTGTAATTGAGCTGGGATCTCAGGCATAGTCCCCAGGGTTGTAACCACTTATCTAATTAAAATCTCAAATGCCAAAAAAAAAGGTAGTGATCAAGTCCTCTCTAGCGTATCATATAGCCTTCTTTATCAGAGTTTTGGGGAGAGTAAGAGTGCTTATTTGTAGATAGGGTGTAGAAATGGGTGGCTTAAATTCCTGTTCTCCTGAAAACAGTATTTTTCAGGAGGTTTCATTTTAGTTCAAAGTGTTATCTCACTGTTTAAAATATAAGTTGGCACAGAGCATGAAAGAAACCTGAGAGAAAGAGAATGCTAATTTAACACAAGTCCTGAGGCAATGCAGCAAGAAACTGGGGCAGGTGGATAAGAACAAAGATTTCTAAGCATAACTCAAAGGCAGCTGATAAAGATGAGTGTAATAATATAAACTGTTTCTGAAAAATATAAATGAATGCTTCTGTTTTGTAGGGGAAAGTGCAAAAGGATTTCAAAGCTCAGCCATTTTCCATGCCCTTCATTCAGATCCAAATTTCTGGTACCTACATCCCAGTAAGAGAGCCTGGACTGGCAGCCTGAAGTCCGGTTCTGATTGGTCAACAATTTTTATATAGCATAAGCAGCCAAAATTTTGAAGCATAAAGCCCGCCCATGAAAATCTTTATATGGCCAGCAGCCATGGCCTGTTTGGCTCTTGCCCAGATTTCTACTGGGCTGGCAGCTGTGTTATATAAGCTTTCCGGGATCAGATCACCCCCAGTCTTTTATGTTGTAACAATGAGGAATTACTCTTTTGCTTTTTCTTTCAACCAAGGTCCTTCCTGTTGTGGACAGAAATCAAGTCATACAGGGTAGAGTTTGAGGAGAAAACGACAGCCAGACCCAGCTAAGATTCCTAGACTAGTAATGAAAAGGTTACTATTGAAACTAGTTTCAGAAGGCTGTAGGGGTAAATGTGGAAGTCAGATGGAGAATACAGAATCACCTTGGGCCAACTCTGGCTCCAGCATTTGAGACCCTCTGTCTGTGAGCTAGTTAATAGGCCTCCTGTGTTGGGTAGAATGAGCTTTGGTTTGGCACAGTGGTGCAAGCACATTTGGAATGGATCTATTCCTGAAATAAATTTGCTTCCTGTTCTGCTTCAAGCAAAGAACGTTGGTTCCAAATTGTTTATTCTGATTTCAAGTGTCTGCCCTTTTAATCACCATAAACTGATAAAGTCAGGTTGCTCACCTGTAACTGTTGTTCTTTGAGTGGTCATCTGTGCATTCACACATATGGGCTCTGCACTTGCATGGGGCCTGTTGTTGGGAAGATTTCCAAGCTCGACTCATTCTGGCAGGAACCCCTGCCCTCCCTTCTCCCCGCTATAATATCTAGGAGGGGTTTGCACCCTTTTCCCCAGACAGACATTGTGGCCTCAGAAACAAGGGGAGGATGGTGAATAACCGACCCTGTACCAGACAGGCATGGGATTGTATAGATGACATGGTATCAAAGCTGGTGTTGGTGGATCGGTAGTGTGGATGCACAGATGACCATTCAAAGAATGACAGTTACAGGTAAACAACCAGATTTCCCTCTTTGTGGTCTTTGTACCTCACACATATAGGTGATTAGCCAGCTTACCTTGAGTTGGAGGTAGGAAGGTGCCATCAGCAGAGGACTGTGGATAGGACCATTCAGCTGAAGGAACAGTTTTGTGTGGTGCAAACATTGAGCCCATAGTGCTAGATGAAGGTCGATGGGCTGCAGGATTAGGGTCTTCTAGAGCCTGCCTGTAGTTACATAAATAGAAGTTGATGCCACAGAGGAAGGTTTGATGAAGGAGATGTGAAATCTTGGGCACAATGAAGTTGTGGAACAATTCCTCAATTGGCTGTAAACATTTATTCGTAGCAAAAAGAAAAAAGTTCCAACAGCAGAACCTGTCCAGACAAAAGAATATGTTAAAGGTGTCCACACCAAAGCACACACACATATTTGTATAGCTGCATGTTGATAGCGTTTGCCAAGTCTTTTGAATGTTCATGTTTGTTCCTTTTGACTCTCCAGGGCCTAGTTTGCTCTGCCTCACTCCCAAAGGAGTGTTCCTTTGACTTTATCCCTGACAAGGCTTGTGTCACATGACAACTCATCAATGTGTAACAAGCCACATTGGAATGTCAAGTCATATGAACCCAGGTCATTTTCCACAGGGTAGCTTGTTTGAGAACAGCAAGCCAACCTGAGGACTCCTAGCTTGTTGTAGCAGTGGTAGTACCCACAATGGGTTGTCTTGTCATCTGAAGCCAGGGGAAAGATCCCACCATGCATGCAACTTGAAGTGATTAGTGAGCCAATGGCTCTAGTCGCAAAACCCCATTGTCACTTCTGCCAAACTTCCCTAAGTCACCCCCAGTGACAGCTACTCAAGAGTGTCCAAGCAGCACTGGCTTGGCGCCCACTCCCCAATAATGAAACTTCTTGGCTAGTCATAGCTTCTTTCCCCCTCACCTTTTTTTATGGGGGGTGGGGGGCTGCAAACAGTGATCTCTGAATTGAAAGCCACTGACAGACCCTCCAAAGTGTCCAAGCAGAACACTGGTGGGATTGTCACAGGTTGACTACTTTTTGGTGTGTGCCTGAATTGTAGAGATGTGCACACAATATGCACCTGTACACTTATTTTTTCATATGGTAGTGTTAAAAAACCACAAACACATCTTAGTATTTTTTAAGTCAGGAACTGCAATGCAAAATTTGGAGAAATGTGAAGGCCAAAGGATTGTTACATTCTGATTTGCACGTTAGAGCAGGAGGTGCAGCTGACAACAGTTCATGACAGAATTCACAAGGAGTGATTTCCTTATACATCCCTACTTGCTCATGATGCAGCAAATTTGGGGAGAAGGTTTTCCCTGACGTCAGTCATATGACATGCAGGATCATACTACAAGCTGTTTTCTCATACTTTCCTCTCCCTGTTCAACAGCTGTGAAAAATGTCTTTGTCACAAGGCTTGTGAATGCCATAAATCCCCAACTAGGATTTGAAGTCCAGCAAGCAAGTCAACCCGCCCTTAGCAGCAGCTGAAAAGCAGTTCTGTTCCAACAGCTACAAAAATGCTGGAGTGTCTCCAGACATGGGCTCAGCCGCTGAGTGCTTCATAGTTGGAAACTGCTGAGTTCTCTGCTGGGAGCCAAAGAAACAGGACCTGTTTTGCTGGAGTCAGCAGAAGCAGGACCTGGCTAGTTGCATACCCATGGTACAAGATCAACAATTTTCCAGGATGCTAGTCTGATGGAGAACATTATGTGGCTAACCCTTGGGTCACCATTTCTGATCCTGTTTGTAGTCCCAACCTTCTAGTCCCTGGGAGTGCATTCTTGTCCATTTTCCAGACTTTCTTGAAGGTTAGTGGGACTGTGAGGGGAAGATCTAATCAGAACCAGTACAGACAAACAAAAATGAGCAGGGCACCAAACACTGTGCTGGCTGCAGTGCTCAGGCAGTGCTGAAAGCTGGCCCACGTAGAATACACTGCAATGCTCCAATTGGGCGGTTTCTACAGGATGGATGATAATAGCAAGCCCTGTAACTGAGCAGATGAGGGTGTATCTGGTCTATCAGGCACAACTGAGGAAGGACATTCATTGCTGCAACGCCAACCTGAGCTCTTTGTGACTAAGCAAAGTCATGGTTTATGTTTTGTAAGCCACCCTGAGTGCTTGGTGGAAGGACGGGATATAAATGCTTGTAATAAATAAATAAATAAATGGAGCACGCCCAGACTGCAAACTGGGGGTGGTGATGACGTAAGCTGCTGCCAGAGTCTGGTTGGGTCAAATTTAGAAGCAGCCAGTTGGAGCAGGCCCAGATGAATAGGGCAGTGAATGAATGAAAACCATATCTGGAAGTCAGTGCTCCATAATTTGGCATGTAGCTACTATATTTCTGATTTAAAGACCATCTTTATTCTAGATAAGAGACAATTAAGGGAATAGGTTTTTTGGATAGACTCTAGAAAGGACCTGCAATTAATTAAAAACTCTAAATTTTCTCACTGGTTTCCTCTTTTGAAAATAGAATATTATACAGCTAGCTATCTGTCCAGACTGAGACCATCCTTCAGAAATGCCTTTTTGGTTGCGATTTCAAGTTATGCCAACCACAGTTTTGGATGGGCAATATAACAAGGTGCCTTTTGAATGCAGGTTATATATCTGTGGCTTATATCACACTGAGCACACAGTACATGTTAATCGATCCTTTATATACTGACTCCAAAGAGAGATTTTATTATATGGATACAGGAATGCCTTGGCAGAAACAATTCTTTTTCTTTTAAGTGATGTTAATAGTTATGTGACACATAAAGTGGCTTTCTTTGCTTTGGCAGCAAAAAAGAGAAAGAGAAAATTAGACAAAATCGCTATAAACCACACTGCAGATTCAGAGTTAAGTTAAAGATGAATTTCTCTTCATAGTATATTTTAATCTGTTTATATTTTTTGAAATTCTTCGTTTTGTTGTCTATGTGCATTTGAACAGGGCAGCCCAGAGTAGGTGCATCTCCATCTGCAGGTGGCAGTTAAATCAGCCAGAGTCTGGTGCCGCAGTCCAAAGCAGGCAAGAGATCAATTCCTAAGGGCAGCAGGGTTTTACCTGACAAATGCGAATGAGAGTTGAATCTTTAGAGTACCTATTTCAACTGATATGTTACTTGGATTGAGGAATCTGTTACTCAGCCCAAAGGCAGCAATTAGGTAAGGTCAGTTAGACTCCTATTCACTCTCCACATCACATGGAGAGGCTGGGCGTATGAACTGCAGCCCACTGTACTGCCTGCTGCCTTGGTGGAGCTGCAGAGGAGCAAGGTTCACACGTAACTCTGAGTCACCATCCAACTTGGCATATAAATGGATGGTGCCTAAAGCCCCTCTCTGGCTACCACCCATCAGATCAGGTGTTTGTTCAGGTCTTTACCAGAACCCAAAGCTATGAAGGGCATAAAAGGTGAAAATTAACCATTTGAAATGTGCCTAGGAACTAACTGGCATATGTACGCATTGGTGACAGAATGGTAACCTATGGCGGTTCACAAGATAGCTCCCCATGGGTGAAAGAAGTGATCTCCAACAGTAACTTCTGAAACTGAGCTGACAGGTAACACTTTAAACTACTGCATAGCCATGTGCCAATTCCCTAACTGTTCAGGTGGCCCAGAAGAAGAAGAATCAAAGGCAACTGAGAGACAAATAAAAGCCATTTGAGTAATTGCTGTTTCAGAGTTGGTGATTTGCACCCCATAGAACCAGACTCTGTTTTATAAACAAACCTCCAAATGTTATTTTTAAAAAGGGCCCTCTAATAATTTCCCTTAGGTTCTGGCCTCTCTCAACCCGGAAGCAATCAGTGTTGCCAGCTGCTCCTTCTTGGCTCCTCCCAAGAAACACACCCCATTCAAACTAAAACAAGTTCTCTTACATATTTTCATATTACATTATATTACTAACCTGCCTCTCTTCCTCTTGCGGGGAACCCAAGGGGGCTTACAAGTTTTTCTTCCTATTTTATCTTCACAACAGCCCTGTAAGGTAGGTTACAGTGGGAGTCTGCAACTGGCCCAAAGTCACCCAGTGAACTTCATGGCTCAGTGGGGACTAGAACCTGGATCTTCCAGGTCCCCAGCCCATCACTTTCTCCACTGTACCACACTGCCTTTCACCATATAAATACCACATGTAATGGTAAGCATACCAACTAATCTTTCTTTCAATGCCCTTCCTCTTCTGTAGACGGTTCTCCCCAGCATCCCTATAGCCAGCAGACTGGTACCCACTGTGTATGCCACTCTTCCCAAAAATTGGGATTTAAATGAATTTGAGGTGTCTCTTCAATTTCTTCTTGTTTATTCAACTGGCCAGTTGGCAGTGAGGTGGGGTGAAGACCCCTTCTCAAATCCAAATGCAACAATAATTATCTAAGAATGAGCGAGCAACACTGATTCACCAATCCAGCACAGAGGAAATGTTCGTGAGTTCAGCTGTGCTGCTTTATGCAGGCTGGCCATTGGCTCCTCTTGAACACAAAGGGCTATAAGAGGGCTTCCTATCTATCTGAGTGGCATCTTGAGCAGCAAGGTCTACCTGAGACTTTTTATATTTGTCCTGAGATCCTGATTACCCTTTGCATCCTGACTCACTCTACACTGCTATTTATCACGTAGCCCTGACAAGAGACCGTTTCAGCTACAGAGCTGCTGCCAGTCCAGCATTGACTTTCTGAATGGGTTCACATATCACAACAACCCACCCTGGCCATATACCATGGTGGGTTGTTTACTTCTGTGAACAACCCACAGTGCACATGATGGGATTTAAGGATTGCTTGCTCACTCCCACTTCTTCCTGCTTGGTCCTCCTGGCAGTATCCCAGGGGACACCAAAGTAGGATAAAATCCCTTCCCAATGTAATTGAGAGTTGCTTTAGGCTCCCCACAGCATCTTTGCATTTAAAACTCTTTTTTTTGGGGGGGAGGGATCACAACAGCCAATCTGAAAGCAGGCTTTCACAATCCCTGTTTTGACAGTCCTTTCAAAGTTCCTAAGCAACATATCGAAGGGGCTGTTAGAACCTTTTTGTTAATTGAAAACTTTGTTTTGCTTTACAAAAAACAACAGCAACAACAGGCCACTATGGGTAACCAGGCTGGGTTTAGAAAATCCAGCAACCAATCATGGCTAGCAGCCCATGATGGGATGTCCTGTTGTGTGTACCAGGTGTACCAGGTCACTATGTTTGTTTTGGATGCTTGCAAATGCTCAGAATATATAGTTGTTCCATTTTCTCCCTGCCTTGTGATTTGATTTAGTCTGAGAAACTGTATCTAATGAGTGTAATGAATCAGCAGGTCTCCTTAGTCCAAATCCAGCACTTTATCCAGTGTGGTACTGCTGAACATCCTGCCTTTAGTGTCCCAGAAATGCAAGGGACTAAGCAACTCTTGACAAAAGCAGCAACTCTTAGGATCTCTGAGTCTACAATGACTCAGCCTTGTGCAATATCTGCAATTTAAATTTGTATAGCTGAATATGGAAAACAGATCCTAAATCTGAGGATGCAGTTTGCCTGAGTCTGCCCCATAGAAGATAATTCCATGTAGTATCTGACCCACTGAGGGAGGACAGCATGGAACATGCAACAAAATATTTAATGATGGACTGCTTCTCTTCAGTCAGCCAGTCATGCCCTTTCTCTCTTCCAATACACCACCCTCCATTGTCTGTTCCCCCACAAACAACATCCACTGAGTAATCACCAATCAGCAGTCAGTTAACAATCACTGAGCACGTATGCTAAATCCTCATGGGATTAGTTGTCTCCCTCACCATGAGCTTTCCTCAGAGCTGTCAATACCACCCTTTTGTGCACAGATGATGCCGTTCTATCTGTCTATCTAAAACTTTTCTATACCATCATTTATTCTACTGAATCTCATGATGGTTTTAGCTGCATCAGGATCCACATTCTGAAAATTAGTTTGGTTAATTGGTTGATAACTTGTCTACTAATTGATCAAGGAATGATTTTAGAAATAAAAGGACTCGATAAATGCAGGTTTTTTATTTGTTGGCCTGGACATGGTCAACAACTCCACAAAGTCATTGTCAAGGCAGATATAGGAGAGTGCATTCTCCTATCTTCCGGCTTGGCTGAATGCAAGGAATGTTGGCAGGGCTCTTTGCCAAAATACAACCCTGGCTGCTCAGAACCAGAAGCAATTTTGCTGTTTAGAATCAGAAGCAATCTGATTCAGCAACAAAATATGTTGCTTGGGAGGTGGAGGATGGCGCAAGGATGGGAGAGGCTTTGTGGGAATTCTTCAGATGCCTCTGAGGCCCAGAGCATCTAGGCTTAGCACTTCAGATTGCAGATGTAAGGTCAACTAATAAAATGCTCCTCCATAAAAAAAAATCCTCTGCACCCACCTAAAAGGAGGCTGGTTCCAGTCTGTCCTCTCCAAGTGTGATTTTACCATAGCCTTCTTCATGAGTTACCTGTGAGGAGGTCAATCATTTATAAAATCTGGGCCGTGCTGCTACTGGGCCCATCCTGGGCATCGTGTGACCTCCCCAAATGCCTGAGTGTTGTTTGTGGGCATCTGAAGAAGAACCCCTTCAACTGAGCAACTGCTCAGGTGGAAGGCGCTCCTTCAACCATTCGCACTCCCCACGCAGATGTTAGAGAGCAGCTAGCCTGGCCAGTCCTGCAGTGTCAGGAGCAGGGACCGGCTTTTTCTCCTCACAAGGAAACACACAAATGGGACTAGGGCTGGCCCAAGACATGCTGCTGACTGAAGAGAAGCAGCAAATGTTGCCAACACCCCCCTCGGACTGATTCAGAATCCTCAAGGCCATCCAAGTTCTCTTGGCTTGCAACTAGCGATTCTGACTTCTACTGCTAACTTCTCCCATTTTGTGTTTCAATTTGTTATGCACTGCAATGATATCTCTTGATGCCACAAAATAACAATTTCTGCCCTTTCTTGACACCCACATCACCTGCCTCATTCTACGGGGTGATAGGGTTTGCCCTGACAGGTCTTATGTTTAACATGTGTGTATGGACATGCATGTGTGAGCAGGAGTATGCCTTCATGTGAACCTTCCTACGCAGTCTGAATTGGTACTGCCCAGACACAAATTTGCCACCTCAGTGTAAACGTGGCATTGATTGGGTATGAACAAGAAACAAAGCTGTCCTTCTCCAACCTGGTGACCTCTAGATGTTATGAAATACAACAGCCTGCATTTCTGACAATTAGTCATGCCGGATGGGGCTGATGGGAGCTGCCATCCAGCAAATCCAGAGAACACCAATTTGGGAAAAGCTGTCATAAGGAATACCAGCTGCTGGGAGGTGCATGGGGTAGAGGTATCTCTAGAAGCAGGTTTTGGTGGCAGTTCTTTTTAGGTGAAGGGCAAATGGTCTTTTCATAAAACAGGCTTTTTTCCCTTTAAACCCTTTACTTCAGATCATGAAAGACAGCTGTCAATGTACACCTACCTGTAGACTTTCATGCCCCAATTTGATTTTAATCTTTTCTAAATCATACTTGAAAAATTGGGGTTTACCTTTAGCAGTTGTCAATACTAACTACTTCAGTAAATGGAATGGCTCACACTTTTGCTCACTTCCAAAGTGGTAGAATCTCATGAACTAATGCAAAGAGAAAGCACAGTTAGGGTACACCCCAAGCCCCCCAAAACCTTGAGGATCTTGCCACCGAAGGGGTGAATGATAGACTACTGCGTCTTGTGAGTAAAGATCACTCATGCCTTTGTTTATATTTCACAGCTAGTCTTTTGTGAAATGTAACCGATGTAGTCGGATGTAACCAAAGGATAAAATAAACTTACATGTTGCCTCTATGAGGACATGTCCAGGGTGAGTGCTTTGCCACCCTCTCTTCACATTGTCTTCTCAAGGCTTCTCACTCCTGCACCTGCACAACTGAGGTGAGGGGGCAGGATTTAAAAAGTTTGCTAACCATAGGCTGCCTCCAAGGTGCTACTGGAGTGCTTTGAAGGAACAGTTTGTAGCTTTTAAAAGGGGATTTTGAAGGCTGTTTTGCCACTTGTTGTGAACCCAAAAATTTTCGGAATCACAGTGGGTGGCAAGGATCAACTTGGTCTTCCCATGATATACCCTGAGATAAGCACTAGAGGACCAAAAGGGAGGAGGTAAAGGGAAAGTCCAACGACACACAGAGAGCCCAGCTGTCTGTCAGCCACAGATTACGTTGTCAGCACAACAGCCAACCCACCTTGGCTTATTGCCAGGGTGATTTTGCACTATGCACAAATATGCTCAATTATAGCTCTTAAATATGCAAAAATATATGGAATAAGCTAGGGTGAGCTTATTGCCAGGGTGATTTTGCACTATGCACAAATGTGGTCAATTATAGCTCTTAAATACACAAAAATATATGGAATAAGCTAGAACCCACTTCGTGAGATGCTTTGAACATGATGAATTATTTTTTATCATTATTGTTACTATCACCATTACTACACTTAAGTTTCGAAAGGGATGGACTACATCTTCAAGGTACACCTCAGGGGATATAGTCCCTGGCTGACCACAGAATCCCAAGGAAGCCAGAGACATTGGTTCAAAACATGAATACTTTACTGCTGGTATGGCCATTTTAGTCTCTATTGCCCTGAAAGACATAACTTAATGAACAACTGAGTAATAATAATAATCAGCAGCAGCAGCAAGTGAATAAATGAATGAATAGATGAATAAAGGAAAAAAGGAACTGCAGTTTATATGGTGACTGTTGAGGTCTGTATAAATAGAAAGGCATTGCCAAGCTGTATACCACTCCGGTAACACACACAAGGCACATGCAAGGATCAAGCAGACAGCCAAGTTACCAGAACAGAACATGCTTGGCCAAGGCAAGAGGTTAGTTCTCCATGTCCCAGGATCTATGCTGTTATTCTTCACTTGCTACACCCCTGCCTCCACAAACCTGCCAGGAAACATTAGGCATGATAGCGTCAGTTTAGGACACCAGCCTGAGTGCAAACACTCAATGGCTTTATTATGATTTGGGGAGAGAGGCATGTGAAACGTGACATTTGCACTCCGCTGAAAAACCTTGTCATTCCTCACTTAATCAAGAGAGGAAGGGGCCTGGACTGGAGAGATGACAGGGGAATGTGGACTTTGGAACCCAGCTGTGGCAAAACATGAAGGTATTCAGCATCTATTGAATCTATTCATTTAAGTGGAAAACCCAATCAATATCTACCATTCAGAGCAGGTCCCATTAGAACCTTGCTTCTAGTCATGAAACTGAAGCCTTCAGTAGGATTTACTTGCAAGAATGCATGCTTAGCATTACAGTCCAATTTTCTCAACATCTGTATAAGGTTACCTATGGTTCGCAAGCCCATTTATTTTTGGGAAACCCTTTCATAAGATGTTCCCTTGCACTAGGGCAGGGCATTGGTTGACTCTAGGCAATTCTATATTGTCTACACTGACTGGCAGTGGCTTTCCAGTTTCAGAGAGGAAGATTTTACAGATCTATCCACAGATGCCAGGGATTGAACCTGGGATATGTCACGTGCATCTGCATGTGTTCTGCCACTGAGCTATGGCTTTTCACATTGATTTGACTGTTGTGGAATAACCATGCATTTCAGAGGATTCTGGGTATCCTAATGTACACAGTTCATACAGAGCTATGGTCTGGCTTTTGGGCTTTGTAGTTGTTCAACATGAACAGCAAGTATGCCCTGGACACATCTAATACTCCCTCACGGCAATGGTTTGGGAAAATCAATAGTGGGCAAATTGTTTAGTGAATCAATGATTGACCTTTTCATTGAGGAATGTCAGGTTTCCCCATATCACAGTTTAAAACCCATCTGCTAGGTAAATAGTGTTTCTGTTTTGCACATAATGAAATTATGGACTTTGTCTGTGGCCATCAAGGAAGTCCATAGTACAAGTTAGATTGATTTCTTCATTTAAACTTATGCCAGACCCACCCTATTCCAAAAGTGCAAGACAGGTAATTACAGAAAAATAAAAGAGATTAAAATAATGTCCAGAGGTTGGTAGCTAGGTTGGCTAAAGGAGCAAACTCATACAGAGCACAAGAATAGCAAATATGTCCCTGTTCCTTCCCCTATTGCTTTACAATGAGAGCTATTTAACCTTTGTGGAAGGGAGGAAGATACTCTAAGAAATGTGTGTGGTGGAGGCCATGTGGCTCTGTTTCCTGTTTCTAAATTCCTTCTGAGCTTAGCTGCAGTCCTTACAGTAGCTAGAAATGAATTTATTTCCCAAGAGACAGTATATTGTCTTCTGTCATACTACCCAGTATTTTGCAGTGGCTTGGTCCTGAATGGGCACTGATGACCCATTCACTTTGGAAAAGACCTGTCCCTTCTCCAGATGGAAATTGCTAGAACTAGTTTGTTGCTATGAAACCACACAGCTGCCTGAATTTTGGAATTATCCTTGGAAATGATGGTTATAGGAGTGTCATGATGAGTTCCTGTACTTCAGAATCTATCACTGCACTGCACTGTCATGAGGAAAGTTACAAACAAGGCTGTTTTTCTAAAACAGTGGGCAGTGGTAAAAACCAGGAGGAGAACAGTAGCCTCCACTTGCTTCAAGCTCACCATATTTTTTGTTTCATCAGAATTTATACTCCAATGATCAATATGGCAGCACTTGCAGAATTGTCCTAGCTATCCATCTGTCTAGGCCACTTTTTAATCTGAGAAAGTAATACTGTATCACCCACATATAACAGAATAGAGTATTGGCAGTTTCCCACCTTTACAGGGAAGAAAGGATCACCTGTAAAAAAAAGGCTACTATAATATTCAAATACAAACTGAAAAGCAGAAGAGGCTATTATACCATTACTTTCAAAGTTGCATCTGCATAGAAACTTTCTATATGGTTCAAAAGGTTGTCATCAACACCTAAGGACAGTTGTCAGGATCACAGACATCCATGAGGTATTCAAACAAATGCTTCTTTTAAACCAATAAAAACTACATAAAACCACTTAATCAACCGTTTAAGCTTTTGAAACTATACAATCAGGAAAGAAACCATGATCTAAACAGAAGCATCCTGGTCTAAAGCCACCCTGTTCTGCTCCTTGCTTCTGTCTAATATAACCTTCAGTCCTACAAATTGCTCCTGAAACCTCACAGGTTTCTTAATTTCTGTCACTTACAGAGAAAGAAGGATTCCTCTTGCTTACCCCTCTGAGATTTTTAGTTCCAATCCTCAAAGGAAATCCTCAGAGTTATATTTTTGCACCCCCTAGTGAGGCATTTAGGTATTAGCTTCATCATAGTGCGTCAGTTGATGGTGCTAAGTAATATGCTTTTTGAAACGATCAAACATGCTGCATGAACACATTTTATACATGCTAGGATGCAATCCTATGCATTAGACCAAAAAAGTCCTACTCCCAGCAGGCTTTTTTTCAATCTAAACGTGCATAGGATTGTACCTTATAAGTCATATATGCTTTCCGCTGGTTGTTACACCGGTCCTTCTGCAACAAGACTTCTTTTACCCAGCTACTTCTGGACATTGTTTATTTAAGTGCCAAAGAATTATGTTTCTGTACTGCAGACTGACTGGTGAGAACTGTGCTTTTGATTATGTGTAGAATGCCCTTCTCTATACCTGATCAAATTCATTATTGATTTTTAATATTCAAAGGGGATTTTTCTTTCACAAGCAATATTGTATGAACACCAAGGTCATACACGTCATACAATGAGAGGTGGCACACTGTTGCTACAGAGCATTTTCTGACACCCTTGACTTTTAGTGTTAGATGCTGAAAAGATGCAGAGCTCAGGTCCAAAGCCTCCCCCCATGCACAAATTTGGATATGCTAATTAACATATCTCTTCATTCTCTTTATGTGTGTGCCTTCAAAATACCTTGTCTGCTGAGGACATCCCTATTTGTAAAAGGGGATGTATGAACAGGTGAGAGGAAAGCATTTGATTTCAGAAAACAATCTCAGACTGAAAAGTTCAAACAGGACAGCAGAAGCTGGGTGAAAAGCCAGCCAATCTAGTGGGATCTGATGCAACAGAGAAAACCAGAGTACTTGTACCTTTATTTCAGCAAGTGCCCATGGACAACAGGGTGGTGAGGTAAAAGGCCTCCCACAAATCCAGGCCTCCAAATGAAAGATTTGGGATTCCATCCCCATAAAGTTATGATGAATTATGGAGCAGGGTTTCCAAGCCAAACATATAACTTCTGTAAAGTCAGACAACACCCACGCTTCCAGCTCTCTGCAGACTGAATACTGCTGTGTAGTGCCATCTGATATAATTTGGCATCTGGCCAAAGCCTCCAGCTGGGAGAACATACCAGAGAAAACCCACAAGCTTTCAGGTGGACCAGGGACCCTGGCAGTCCTGATGTTCCTGCCTAGTGGGCCAAAAAAGTCTATTTTCTGTCTCTGCTCTAAGGTTTTATGGCGCTATGGAGAGTGGCTTACTCTAAGATTTATTGTGTTTTTTGCTTTTCTAGAGGTCTAAAGAACTGTGGTGGGTGCTGCTGCACGTGTCAGGAAAAGTTTGTAAGTCTGGTGTGATCTTATTTTGGAGTGATGCATATTCAATAGTTTCGGTTACCTTGATCCAACCACAAAAGGATATATTGCAGAACTACATGAAGTTCAGAAAACTGCAACTAAAGTTAACCAAGGACTAAAATTATTAGGAAGTTGAGCACCATGCTGATAAGGAAAAGATAAAACACTTGAGACTTATCCATTTGGAAGAAGGATAGAGGTTTATGCAGCTATCCATGGGGTGGAAAAGTGGACTTTTTCTTCTTCAGTAATAAAAGCCTTCAGAGTCATCTAATTCAGCTGCCTGGAAACAGGGTCATAATTAGAACAACTCATAATTAACTTATGAACTGTAAGGCCCTAAGATGTGGCAGTTAGACATGCGTATTTCAAAAGGATCAAATAAATTTAGGTGTGGGATGGTGTAACTTGGTGTCCTGCAACAGCAGGGGGTTGGACACGATGGCCTTCATGGCCCCTTTCAATTCTACTATTCTATGATGGCTATTTGCCCTATGATTAACAATTTCTAGGCAAGACAGCTAAATGCAACCTACAAATGCCAAGACAGTGTTCCTCGCTCCTGCTTTTATGCATTACTTTTTTGCCCGCACTGAGGAGCGATTGCCAATACACACAACAGTTAGAAAAGGCAAAATCTCAAAATCGCAAGCTTGTTTTGTCTAGTCTTTAAAACTGAGGGATACGAGCACGTGGATTATTTAGAGCACTAAAAGGTTTGGTTTGGGTTTTTTTTCCCGTGCCACTATCTTATCTCTGCCTTGGAGAGCTTTACGATACCATACGCACGTCCGCGCTTCTTCCACTACTTTTTAGGCTGTGGAACAAAACGTCGACACTTTCTTGGAACTCTTCGAGGCGCTGGAATTTTCCACCACTCGCCCCGCCCCCTTCCCGGCAGGCAGCGCGCGAGTCGCAAGATGGCGGTGTCCATGAGGCCGGGAATAGTTAAGCTGCCCTTACGCGCTTGCTTGCAGGTACTGGGGAGATGAGTGGGGTTGAGGCAGTGGTGATGACGTTATTATTTTCTTTCGGGATGTGGGTTGCCTAGAGGCTAAAAATGTTGCAGGTCTTATGATTTATTAATAAGCATCTCTCGATAGGTGCATCTGAGTTTCCATTCATTGTTTTTGTCTGTGAGGCTTGAAGAAAGGTTAATTCTTAATTTCGTAGACGACGGCTAATCTTTAGGAACAGAAACTATCCAATTTTCTCTGTACTCCAATCGATAGAACAGAGAGGAAAGTAAGTAGACCTGAAATTAAGGCACCCATGTTTCTTACCTGGAGTAAAGTTCATGGGGCTCAGTGAAACTTACTTCTAAGTAGACATAGCTAAGATTGTTCTCTAAGTTGCAACCCTACACATATTTAGATAGAGGGGAAAGTCCTAAAGGTCCCAGCCTGCCCCAGACAGTCACGTAGATCGGGGGAATGCAAGAAATTGTTGGTCTTATTTCTGTCTAAATATGCATAGATTGCATTCTAAAAGCAGAAGACAAACAAGCGTTGGATTTCTGAAGATAGGAATGAAGGATAGTGTGTGTGTGTGTGAGAGAGAGAGCGAGCGAGCGAGCGAGCACTGTATTTCTGTATAAGGCTTTGCACAATGTGGGATTGCAATATCTGTGTTCTTGCGTTTGACAATTTGTATGAAGGTTTTGAGATGAGAAGGAGTTATTGAATTGGTCTGTTTTGCAAAAGATATAATCCTGCCAGGCTGGAGGCTATGATTAATATAGTGTGTGCCTGCTGCTGTTTTTGTGCACATTGTTGCTTTGGGCTGAGGCAGGGAAGCCTCTTTTGGTATGTGGGCTCAGTTGAGTGTTGAGAAACTGTGAGTAGAGGGAAGGACCACATTCCAGTGGTAAGCAGGGTCCAAAGCAAATTGAGGAGGCAAAAATAAAAGCAAAAATGTCATCTTTTCGCAAATTGTTGATTTGTTATATTTGCATCCCATCTCTCTATCCAGGCAGCCAGAGACAATTATTCTTCTCACCCTGTGAAGTAAATTACTTTAAAATTAGTGTCTGGCCCAGAGTTGTCCAATGAACTTCATGGTTTAATGGGGATTCCAGCCTGGATTTCCAGAGTCTCAAAGCTTTGCTTGCTTAAAGCTCTTAATGTCAGTAATTAAAGAAGCATTTCAACCTTTTAGAATGGGGAGAAACAGCACAATACCTGAGAAACCATGATCACTGGTTGTGGGGGAAGGGGTGGGCTAAAAGAAGGGGGCACAGGTATCTTAGGAACCCCTTAGCAATTGTTTGTGCCCCACAAAGGCTGTATTTGGCCCACAAGTCTAGGTATACGCATGCATGGGCTGCAGTTTTGTATGCTATAATTATTAGGATATGCTTAATTTTTTGGAAGAGGCTTTTAGGTAGGGCATGGTTTTCTCTCTTCTGTTGTGAAAAAAGCAAATATGTTTGTATTTGAATGTATGTCTGTTTTTAACCTTTTGGATTAAGAAAGAGTCTTTTGTCACTAGCAGTTTCCCAAAATTAAGGGAAGCTTGTGTGCACAGGTGCCTTTAGCCTTACTATGAGAAGGCTTTTCATTCTCTGTATGTCTCTCTTTCCTTGGCAAACAGAAATACATATGTGTACACATGTTTTGAAAAGTAAATACATTTAATGGGTGACAGAACTTTCTAACCTTGATGTAAAGACAAACAAGAAACCACATGATTCTGTATATTTTAATTAGGAAGTGAATCCATTTCTTGGTCTTGTGTGTGTGTAAATAAACAATTTACAAAACAAATATGTATGAATGCATAACTAATAGTAGAGCTTACTGGTCAAGTGTGTGTAGTTAGGACTTGACCTAAGAAGCAGATAAATAATTGATCAACTGTGGTATGATCAAATATTGGCTTTTGTTTTTGTTCAGCAGGGTGTGGAATGTTTACTGAATTCTGCTCGGTTGGCCCCAACCTCTGTTGTGGTCCCTGTGAGAACAAAAAGGCGGCATTTCATTCCCCCTTCAGTCAATGCAAAGTATTCTACTCCAGAAGAACAGCAAAGGCATGCCCGGGCAGCAGGAATTGTGATACCCCATGAACGTTTAGAACGCCCCATAACTCTTCTCTGCACAGGTAGGTGACTGTAATCATTTTTTATGTATCAAGGAGGTTAATCTCATAGAAGAGACTGGTGAACCCCAAAACAAAATGGACGCTGACTATTTGTACATAGCTCCTTTGACAGTCATCTTCAGTATAGAGTAGCCATTCTTTCTGGTGATTTTTAAAAGTGAATGAAGTGCTTTAATTGTATCTTTTGTGTCCAGTGTGTGACTTCTGCTTGAATGGAAGTATTCTCGCAATGTGCGATGTAGTATTCATAAGGACCCTTTTTTCTTTCACTTCATTGTATGTTGGTTTTATTTCTTTAACATATTTCTGTAATACTTTTTTATACATTCAAAGCTGCTGTTGCTCCACACCTCTGCGGTTTATTTGATCACTGTGACATCAGGTGATGATGTGTCCCTGTGGCTGAGTCATCATTCTGTCTAATAGAAAACTTGGGTGGTTGAATGCCAAACAGTTTGTAGGTGAAACGGGACCATCCGAAATACCTGCAGGACTCTAGTTAGGCAGAAGTATGGGTCTAGATACTGTTTGAGTCTTACTTGAAGTAATTTAAATCGATAGGAATACTACTTTAAGTAATAATGGAAGTATCACTTCCAGATCATGTGAAGAACTAGTTCCCCTTTACTCAGCACTGGTTAGACCTCATCTGGAGTACTGTGTCCAGTCTGGGCACCACAGTTTAAGAAAGGTGCAGACAAAGCTGGAAAGGGATCAGAGGAGGCAACAAGGATGATCCCGGGACTGGAAACAAAGCCTTATGAGGAGAGATTGAATGAACTGGGCATGTTTAGCTTTGAGAAGAGAAGACTGAATAGCACCCTAGAAGTACTTGAAAGGTTGACACATAGATGCCAAGATGTCTTCTCAGTCATCCCAGAGTACTAGGCATGGAATAACAGACTCAAGTTACAGAAAGCCAGATACTATCTGAAGATGAGGATGTTGGAGCAATACAACAATGGAACCAATGCCCTAGGGAGGTTGTGCACTCTCCTACACTAGAGTTATTAAAAATGTAGCTAGACAGCCATCTGAAAGAGATGTTTAACCTGGAGCCCTCCACTGAGCAGCAGGTTAGACACTATGGTGTTCTGGCCCTTTCTAACTCTATTATTCTGTGATTTAGTTTTTACTAAATCTGAAGCCAACACCTTGGGCATTTGTAAATTAAAAGAATATCTTGAAAAGCAAGTGCTTCTGCAGCTGTTTGACCAGAACTAAAGGAGAAGAATGAAAGATAGATGAATTCTGTCAGTTCTCTAGTTTAGGTCCAGAGTGGCAATCTGTCAGTTGAAAATAACTCCCTGTTCCCAAATGGAGGACAGGAAATAGAGATAACTATCAGGGAGCAGGCTGATTAATCACAAATATTCTGGAAATGTGGACAGGGGCAGGTTGTGGGAGATCTTCTGCTTTATGCAGTGATTATTTCTCCAGTTATCATTACCTCTCATCTGAATGCACACACTTTCTTGCATGCTTCCCGGAGAGGTTTCTACAGCGCTACAGATTTCCAGTTACAAGCTGGATGGAATCTGAAATAGAAGCAGCCTTCTTTTCAATTTTATCCATCAATATAATAGGGCCAGAAAAGGAAAGGAAAGGAAAAAGAAAAAGATGGAGGAAGGACATAATGTAAAACAAATCCATATACAATCATTAACTACACCATTAATAAAGAGAAAAGTGTCCAGAATTGGAGTTTGACTCTTCAATTTCAAATAAATGCGTTAATATAAGTCTATTTAAATAATCATCTATATGTGATTAATAGCTGTCGGATATGCATTCAAATGTAGTAAGAGCTGTAAAATCTTCAGTCCAATGAATGATAAGTTGTGAGTCTTCATCCTTCCAAGCCTGAAGTCTGAGGGGTTTTTTGTTTTTGACAGTTGTAAAGGCTCTTGTTGCCCACTTTTGCTCTCTGTCAGTTCATGCCCACATCATGAACTGGTGGTGGAACTACAACTTGTGTTCCAGGCCCCATTTGTTACAAATACAATGCTTTCAATGGAATCTTTTTACACATGTATGCGGCAAAATTAGATGGTAGGATCCTGAGTCGATAAAGTGAACTGTTCTGTTTCAGGATACAGACCAGGGCATACCAGGCAGGGTAAAGATGTCAGCATGTTAAAATCTCCTTATAATTAAAATAACAGTAAGCCTAGCTTAACTGCAAGAAGCTCTGGTCCAATATCTCTATGGTGCTGCTCTTCTACTTGTGAGGATTTGTAAAAATATAGCTGGATATGTCCCAGTTATAGTTGGAAGAGATACATCTGCAGACTCTTGTCACCCCATTTGCCGCAGGTGTAGGTCAATCCCCAGGACCTGTTGTTAGATCTTGAACAGCAGTAGGGATGCTTGCATGAAGTAGTTGTATCTTTTGGCATTCCCTTTCCTATTCCTGCTACACTGGAAAAACATGTTCGCTTTTGGCATCTTTTGGAGGTTTTTTCCCTCTCAAGTCTTGTCTCTCTATATGTCATACCATTCCTACAGCCTCATGCTCCCTCTATAGCAGTCTTGGCCAATCTGGTGGCCTTCAGAGTCATTTGGACTGCAACTCCCTGCATTCCCATTCAGCAGGACTATTGACTGGGAGTTCTGGGTATTGCAGTTCAAACATGTCTGGAAGGCACCAGGTTGGAGAAGGCTGTTCTGCACTATATTATCTAGGTAGAACTTCTTATAGGCAGAGTGCTTTAGGGGACTATCCAATGCATGTTTAGGCAGAAAAAACAAAAGTCCTACAAATCCCAGCATTGTTCAGTCTGCCACACTGGGGGCTGGGGTATTGGAACTTTTGTAAACATGCAAGACCTCTTAGGATCTTGGTTGTGTTGCCCTGCATGGTAACCCTCTCAGGAATGCTGCTATGTGTTCCCATCTTATGAATGCAGGCAGATGTTTTTGTATTTTTTATGCCATCAGTATAAAATATTTCCAGAGTAGTAATAGAGATATGGGGATATACATGAGGTTTATTCACCAAGTACATAAAAATTAGAATCTGGATTTCCGAAGCCTAAATCCACTGGATTGTACAGATCTCTCTTCGAGATGCATTTCTTTCAGTGAAGCATTCTTGAAAACGTGCTCCATTTACCTGCATTGTCTCTCTGACACTACATTACTTGTTTGAAATGCCAGCCTGCTTTGCTACTTACTTTAAAGTGGACTATATGACCACAGTTGCCGGGATTCACCCATTAATTAATATTCTTTCACAGGTAAATAAACAATGATGTGCACCTTAATTAGCTCTTCCAGTTGTTCATATATCTTACATGTCTGGGCTCTTTTTGCTGAGAGGATTTTATTTAACAATAGTCTTTTGCTATAACTGCTTGCTTCCTGTTTTGTCTGTACAGCTGGGATCTTTGATGCATATGTTCCTCCAGAAGGGGATGCCCGCATTTCATCTTTGTCAAAGGAAGGACTGAAGCAAAGGGCACAGCAGGTCAAGCAGACAGCAGCTTCGCAGCTGGCGTATGTACAATTCCCTCAGTGGCAGCCGTTCAGCCTGTGGCATCTGGCCATGCTATGACTGTGTATTCCTTTTTTTTTTCCTTTTAGCATCTGTTGATTGTATCCTGGACCGCTTTCAGACTATGCCTGTTTCACATTTGTGTGGGTGAAGACTCTTTGAAAGCTCATTATCCCCCCAAAAATCATGTTGTACACTCCTGGTATTTTACCACTTGGGAATGCAGCCATGGGAGATTTTGTGATTCATTGTTTTCCTATTTGAAAGAAAACGCTGGCTGTGAAATGCTGAGAGCTGTAGGACAGTTTTCTGCCTCACCATGCATAGGATTGTGCCCTCAGTCATGGAAGGCCAGTCCTCCATGAATGGATCTAGCCTCCTTAAAAGCCTTTGAAGCTGCCAGCAATCACCACATTTTGTGGCAAGAAATGCAAGGGAATGATTTTTTCTCTTGTTTTTCAGAAATTAATGTGACTCAAACCTGATTCCTATGTGTACTTACATCAACTCTATCACAATCTCTAATGCACCCTCTCATAAACTTGCATATATCATTCTCTCTCATGATATTAGGGCAGTTTTGGATTAGCTCTGTCCTGTTCCAGTAGGCAGGACTGTTGGTGGAACAGATCCTGCCTTTTTACAGACGGAGCAGTTCACAATTTCAGGGCATTGCAGGAAAAGCCTGATTTTAAGGAGATATTAAAAAATGAAGCTTTGGAATAAGAGGGGCTTCTCTGGCCACCTCTCTTCCTTCCACAGTTGTACCAGGGCATAATATGTTAAATGTGAAACTCAGACTTAACTATGGAGGAGTTTCATTTCACGGCTCTGATACATGCATAGTCCCTGTATATCTGGAGAGACCATCTGGGTGTACTGCATTGGTATGGACTGTTTACCTTGCTCCCTGGAACTGGAACTGCTTTCTTTCCATTAGACTTCTCTTGTTTTTGTTTTGCAGAATCCGAAAGATCAAAGAACATGATCCTGACTTCAGCACCAAAACTTTTGCAGAGAAAGCCCAGACTATCTTTATTGAAGCTCACAATTACTTGGCAAAGTAAAGACACTTCAGGATGTTTCTGTGCATGCTTACTATTGTTTGCATCCCACCACTTAGCTACCAGTTTCACAGTAGCCAACAGCCCTACTGGTTCCAGAAGGCTGGTGATACCAGTTAGACTAAATATCTTTCACTGGACAATGTAGCTTTTCTAAGTCTGCATACCGGCTTTTTGAAGTCTGCAATCACCAGCTACTGATGAGTATATCAGGTGTAATTATGGTGATTTTCTGATGTCCTTCACCAAACTTAAGTATGTTTCAGAGAGCTGGCATAAGATTGCTCAGTGCTTGACAGGCTTTTAATACCTCTTTTGAATACATATTGAAGGTAATTAATACAAAGATCAAGCCTTTGCAATCCATTTGCCCCTAGTAGGTATCTCTGCTTTGAATCACCATCCCTGCAGATAATTCTGCAGTGAGTGATTTTTCATTGTGCCAGTTACAGGAAAACCCTATCTTCCCATGCCGTTGTATACACAGACAACTCTGCAGATCGGTGCACTTCATCTTGGGCCTTTGCAGAAGTAGTTTCTGTTTTCAAAGGCCAGTGTGAAGCAAGAATAGATCTGTGGCGTTCAGAAAGCATGGGGAAGGGGTTGATGCTGTCCACCAATAACACCTGATTATCAAGACAAAGTTTATGGACCCCTTTTTAAATGCTGCATTTAAAACTTGTTTCTTGGTGTGAGCAATTTCAGAAGTTTTTTCTCCAGGCTACATGCCATGCATAAAAGGCTGTGAGTAGCGTGGCATAAAGTTAGTTACCTCAATCAGTTATATTCCTCTGAGAGCCAGTGTTGGTTGACTAAGGGTTCTGACCAGGGTATGCTAGGGGTTCTAGGTATTTTTGTGTATAAATAGGCATAGAGTTGTGCCCTGCTTGGCTTTCCCTTGTTACCCCTCCATAACTCAGAACAAAAGTTAGAACCTTGACTGTACTTCAACATGTGGAGAAATAAGGCAGTTTCTTGAGAGTGCTACCCATTGCTAAGGTAGTTGGAAGTTTAAAGACCATCCTGGCTTCTGAAAGCAACAGAGGGTCTTGAAAAGTAAGAACTCTATAATGGCTCAGGCTTTTATGGATTATAGCTGATACATACATATACACATGACTGCAAACATTTAAGGTTGGAGGCAAACAAAATGCAGTAAATACAGACAGTGAACATATTACTAACACTGTCCACTCAGGAGACAGTTGGTGATACTCCTTTAGGCCTCTGGTGAAGTGGATTGTAGTCCATGAAAGCTAACGTTATCATGTCCATGGAGGGTTTTTTTTGGGGGGGGGGGGGGGGGTTGTTTAAGATTCTTCAATAGGGTAACATGGCTAAAACTCTCTCTTGAATGTGGGTGGATCTGCTTCAGGGTTGCTGTGGTTTTTACTTTTGAGACTAGAAATCTCAAATGTTTTCACAATTGACTGAGTAATCTACACAGGTATCTTGCTAATCTAATAACTTGTTCTTGCTTTTATTCTTTACAGCTTTGACAAAGACAAACTTCACTCTTTAGTGACAGAACGATGTTATCCGGTAAATATCTGTGATGAGATCAGCAAATAACTTACCGAAGGGTCAGTGCTCCTAAAAATTAGTACAAGAAAAGGGCCTGACACCTATATGACTTCTTTAGGTCTCCCAATATGATTCTGACAGCAGTGACGTCTTGATATTTTGAAATTCCTCAGTTCATTCCCTTGTTTAACTAAAAATGAATGTTGCTTTGTTAGGAAATGGTGCAAGGAAACAGATACAAGACGATCCGGTGGAGTTTTCTGGAGTCTTTGGAGCCCCCTCGAGTGGTTCATGTGCGATGCCCAACTATGGTGAACAAAGAAAACCTGTATGGACAAGTAACAGTGCGGATGCACACCCGGCAGGTACATATATCCATCCACTGTCTTTCTCGATATGACATAATGTATCCCTGCCTACCAATGCTTAATTCCAAAGATTTATCATTTTTACCTGCAGACTTTAGCCATCTATGACCGGTTTGGGAGGCTAATGTATGGTGGGGAGCAAATACCAAAGGATGTCCTGGAATACGTTGTGTTTGAAAGACAGCTGGTCAACCGGTATGCTCAGTGGAGATTGCACGGCAAGATTGTTCCAGCGTGGGCTCCTCCAAAAGACCCCATTGTCAAGGTAGGCTGGCTGAGGCAGGCTGCAGCATCTTTCAGTTCTCTACATGTTGTTCATAAGCAACACGTACATAGATGTCAACATGGCGCTCAGAGCTGTGTCATGCACTCCTTGTTTTGCATTTCTGTAAGCCTCTTCCTACATATAAGATCCTTTACATTTTATATCAAGTCAGTGCCAGTGACTTGCCTAAAGTCTCCCAGTGTGAGCTTCTGGGCCAAGCTTATTGTTGTTCACTATGAAGATGTAACATGCTACATTTAGAGGCAAATCTGGAGTGCTAGGGCAGGGGTGGGATTCTGCTATCTGTTACTGGCTGATGTGTTCACCATGGATATGGAGGGCTTTGAGATCTCACATGAGGGAAAGATGCAGAAAGGAGGCACTTCTCAGTGTTGCTGCCTTTCTTAGTTTCACACCCTTGATGCAGCTTTTGGACTGCAGTAGAGAAGCATGTCCTTTCCCTTAGGCCTGAAGGCCATTTCTGCTGTGGAGAACAGTAGCATCAGGTTTGGTTTTTTGTTTCGTTCTTCATGTAGTGCCTTCCACCCCACCCCCCATCCCCATCAAGCCTGATAGATATTTAGCTGTTATCAGAATGAAATACCTGCTTTTGAAAATTTTAAGGGCTAATTTGTGTCAACCTTTTGTTTTCCCCTGCACTTTGCAGACGGTTATGATCCCTGGACCAACCCTGGAGCCTTCACAAGAATATGAAGAAATCAATTTTCCTCAAGAGGCTCCAGCCCCACAGAAACAGTGGCACAAATAATCCCAAAAGAATGAGCCACAGGTGATTGTCTCATCTGTGATATATCCAGGTGACACATCCAGCAGGAAAACTGCTATTGAACAGACCTCTGCCATGTCTCTGTTCCAGTCTCTACAAGTTTTGTGTACAGGAGTTTTTTCCCACATTTGTCACAAGCTCTGAACTGTTTGAAAGTTTGTGGGGGTATTTAGTAGACTGGAGAGCATCAGTGCTGTTTTCTCTTCGGTTGTCCTCACAAGATCAATTGCTGTATATCCACAATTATTGGCTAAAAGGGCCTGTTACTTGTTGGGTCAGTAAAGAATATATACTTGAATATGGTATATTCATTCCTTTAAAAAAGGGAAACAGTAAATCTCTCATCCAGAAGGCTGTGCCGTCTAATACCAGATAGGTTGTGGATGATCAAGATGATTAGAAAAACCATGCTGGATCAGACCCAAGCTTCATCCAGTCCAGCACACCATACACACAGTGACAAGCCAGCTGCCCACAGAATCCCACAAGTAGGATGGATACAAGACTTCCTTCTGCTCAAGCTCCTCAACAACTGGTGCATGCAGGCATTTCACCTGATAGCTTCTTCCCTCATGAATCTGTCCAAATATAGTTTGTACATTTGTGTTGAGTATTCTGTATGGGATCACAGATATATATTTCTAATGTCATGAGATGCTTCCCTCCCTCTGGTCCCAAAAACTCAAACAATCCTTTGAAATACAGTTCTTTAATTGAGACTCCACAGATAACAGTTTGATTGCTAAATAGCCCTCTACCAAAACTGGAAAGAGAACCCTCTGCTCAGGTAAAGAGCTGAATCCAAACTGGAAGCTTCTGGCTTTACCGTCAAGGTGGTGCTCTTTGCTTGAGCAGCTTGTTTCTCCCAACACTGCCCCACTGGGTCATGGACTGGGCCTCGTACCTCCTCTCCTGAAAACCTTCCTCCCCTTCCAAAACAGAGAGATTCTCACTCAGCCTGAGAAACTTCACCAGGGACCATTGAAGGAGCTTCCACAGTTTCACCCCTCCTTTTCAGGATCCTCTAACAACTCCTGCTGAACAATCTGCAGTGTGTGAGAGACTGGCCCACTCCACATCTACAGGATGTAGAACTAGGAATTGGAGATAAAGATAAAGCTGCTGCCTCAGCTCTAAATGATGAATGCCATCACCAGACAATTGTGGTGGGGCTTTTATCCTGCAGTTAGCCTACCTCAAGCACAGAACTTTTCAGGCCTTAGATTCTGGATAGATTTGGATGGAATGAGAAGCCACCCATTTTAAATATTCAGGCCCCAGTGGGGGGCACTGTAGCTTGCCAATTTGGTATCTTGGATTTTGTTGTATACCTAAGGCAGAGCATGCATTGTTAGTCATACTTAGAATAGATCTATTAAATGAATGGGAATCAAGTCATGATTGAATCAAGTCCAATGTATTTCAACAGGTTTTCCCTAAGTAGGCCTACTGCTGGCTGTTAGCCAAGTTTTAAGAGTAGAGGTTTAAATGTGTGAATATAACAAATGGGCTTTGAAACATGTGGAACAAGTACACCTAATGGAATTAGTGACAGGACTGGGTTTATTCCATAAAATGTGTGAAAGCCACTTGCAACACTCTAGCAATTGTGTAAACCATGCCTCTTGCTGTATAGTTTTCTTTCACTGAGGGAAGAAGACTGGATTGGAGCTTTGTGGTCTGCACCCTTCATCATACTGATTTACTTCTTAACTGAGTAATTAATAGATTGTGTCCAAAGTTTGCCAATCATAAGCCTGTTTGTCCTACACCCCCCCACCCCCCAGCAGCCAAGGCAGGAGTTCCAGTCACATCTTTTAGTGATGTAATTTTGATAATGAGGAAGCAGCTTTCATGGAGGCATTAATGATCCACAAAAACAGTGAGAAACAAAGTCCCATGATGAAAAGTTCAGTCAGGAAGAGCATTAGCAGAGTGCTGCTCACCAAGTCAGTCCCATGAGGCCCCAATGTCCCAGAAGCTTGGAAGCTGTCCGGGTGAGCGGTGTGTCTCCTTCAAGGGCTACTGGAAAGTATGTAGG
Source organism: Varanus komodoensis (assembly GCF_004798865.1). Classification (NCBI taxonomy): domain Eukaryota; kingdom Metazoa; phylum Chordata; class Lepidosauria; order Squamata; family Varanidae; genus Varanus; species Varanus komodoensis. Next base: position 1,332,262 of record NW_025336011.1, on the reverse strand, counting down.
GAAGTGGTTTTTAGGGATCATTATGAGACACTTAATGAACTTGATTTTTGCAACTGCTGGCTATGCCTGCCTGGAAGTTTCTGCCATGCTTGATTCTGCTGTTGATGGGCTAAAAGGGACCCCCCAACCCAAAAGACCACGTCTCATGGAGGCCTCCTGTTGCTAAGGATGATGTTCAGAACTGACCATATCAGTATGCAGCACCTCACCCCCTCCCTGCTCAGCAGGTCATGGGGGCTCGCAGAACTAGGTTATCAGGCCTGTAGTTACAGCTGGGCTCAACTCTCTGGCCTCTGCCTTCAAGTCAGAATCTGTCTGAAGCGGAAATTCCTTATTGATTGAGACAAGATTCCACAATATATACCAAACAGCAAGCCTCACTGGGGTTGGCTAAATATCAAAGCAAATATACTCCATACTGGGCTGGTGGACAAATCAGCTTTGAAAATGTGTGTTGCTAAGGGCTGTCAGGTATTGCCACAAAATTTGCAAATCCACAAAAATGGCTGCATGCATCCTGTCAATATATAGATAATGTTTATTTATGTATTTACATTTATTACAGAATGAGATAACCTTGTTTTGATATTCAGCACAGAGACAGAGTGGCCTCAAACTACATTAGCAGTACTTCCTAAAAAGTGCAAAAGACAGTTTACAGGATTAAGTGAGGTCCATAAAGCATATTTATAGATCCCAGCTTTCATGAAGCAAAAAAAGTTATTTTAGTTGCTCTCAGCTTCTTTTTGCATGGCATGTAAGATGGGGTGATATCAAAGGAGGATTTCTGAGATAGAAAACAGCAAATTCCCTGCATTCTCTTCTAAGTGAATGGTTCACAATAGAATGTGTGTGCACATGTGTGCGGGAGCATATCAGTACCTCAGACTACTGATGTGTGCAGTAACCTGTCTCTTAACCTCTTGCTCCTCACTAAGTGGCTCATGAGCCAGACTGAGTCAGCCTAGGCTCACTCTGCTATCAATGTGAATTGCTGGTTTGGACTTGCCCCTAACTGAGGTACTTTTCAATAGTGTGCCTCCCATAGTAATTCTTGGAAAATTGCCTTGGCTATCTTGAGCATGCACAGGTTTGGATTGTCAGCCCGTTTAAATCATAGCACCACCAGAAGTACAGAAATAAAATAGAGTTTCCTTGTGTACCTGCTGACCTGTGGATAGGCATTAGGAGTCTCCTGTATTGTGGCATATGGGACTGCTAATACCAAGTCAGTCCACTGGCTTCTGTAACTTAGTATGCCTTGGCAATGATCAGCAGAGTTCCAGATAAGAGTCTTTCTAGGACCTTTGTGTGCAAAGCAGGTGCTCGGCTACTTTGCATTGTGTTAGGATTTCATGGCAGACAAATCAACATAAAAAGCACTCTCTTGAAAGGTCAAAAATTTGAAAATGGTTGCTCTAGACAAACTTCAGGGCCTTCCTGGTGTTGGCTACCAGTGAAACTTCTCACAACGCTACTCTGGAAAAGTATGTGGAGTGAAGAAAGGAAAGGCTTGGGGAGCCTCTGGAAATGGAAAGTAACATTCAAACATTGTTGAAATAATCGAAATGGTAACGTTTTGAGGATCCAGAAGCCCACATGAGAAAGAGCAGCCCTGGAAATTTGGACAAAATCATTTGAGTAGCATCCCTATTACCATGCAAAAAGAATACAGAGGGTGCTCTGTTCCACTGAAAATGTAAACTTTTGGGGATCTGGGAGTATGTATTACCCAGTCCTTTGTCAGCCATGATTGAACACCCTTTTCTTGCCTGCAGCCTGTTAGACATTCAATTATGATAATAGCTGTAAAAAAAAAAAAAAAGTAAATCCCAGCAAGTGCTATATGGTTTCTGTAAGTCTCCCTGTCAATCATTTCCAGGTCCCTTTTGATCTGATGGTGTGTACGCTTAAAGGCATTTTTCAGTTGGTAGCTTTTACTGTGAACACATTATCCAGATGTTACTGTTTACAGACATCAGGACTGTACTATTTGGAAACTTTGCAGGGAAGTGTATGCTACATGTTTATACACACAGAACAGAACAGAACAGTTTCACAGCTAGCTTGGGTTTTCTGCAAATGAAGGCAGGAAGGTACAACATTTTCTCTGCAGCAATCCACCTTTCTGGTGGCTGCTTCAACATCCAAGCATGGCGCACTACTTTTAACAAGTAGAGTGGACATCATCACCATAATTTTTCAATTTAAAAAAAAAAATCCAGGCACTGGGCTAACTTTAAGCCATTTTGCATGGCCCATTCCAAAGAAGCCTTTTCTCACAACTCCTAAGCATATTCTTAGTTATGCCCATTTCAGTCACTCTCCCAAGGACAGATACCACCTTTGCTAGAACCCTCAATTTCATCAACCTGTGGCTTCTCCCCTGCTTTAATTTTAGCCAGAGCAGGAGATGAGGAGCTTCTGTCTTCTGCTTCCCATGGACATACCTCAGAGCAGGGTTTGCTTCTGATTTCAGCAGGGTCTTTTCTGGCTGTCGTGGGGTCTTCCGCAGTTTCCCAAGGACAAATATCAGCTACAGTCCTGTCACCTTGACTTTTTGCCAAGGCACCCACCAGTGGACTTCTGCCTCTGTTGAAGTCCACTTGTAATGTAGGGACAGGAAGGCTACGGCACAGAGGCTTGTGTCCAGCCATGCCCTCCCGTTTGGTTTGAGATCTTTGCCCACTGACCACTGGCATCTCTGTCCCACTGGTATGTGATGCATGACTTTCATGCTTAGTGGGCAGCACTGTTTCTGCCTCCCATGGACAAATTTCCCCTTTAGTAGGTGCTTCTGGTAGATTAGTTTCCCAAGGGCAGCACTCAGTCTTCCTGCTTTCAGCACTGTCAGACTTCTTTGAAAAAGCACTGTCAAAAGCATGGGCTGTTGAGACCCCCATGGTGTCTGTGCTCTCCCACAGGCAGGCAGATTCTTGAGAGCTGCTACTTTTCTCCAGGGCTTTGGGAGCTTTTACAAGGCCTTTTGAACCTACCTTCCTAGCCCCTTCAGAAGTGCCACCCACCGCCTTACTTAGTGTCTCTAGTGGAACACCAGCCAACTCCCAAGGACACACATCAGCTTTGCTGCTAGCTCCAGCATCTTGGGTTTCCCATGGACAGACTTCCATTTTTAAACTTGTAAGAGTGTCAGATTCCATGGACCCAACTTTAGATAGATCCACACTTTTACTGCTAGGTTTGGTCAAGAATTCATCAGTAACTTTCTGATGGGAAGCTAAACCTGGATGGCTATGGGTTTTTTCTATCTTTTTAGACATAGTTTTCCCCTTGACTTTCATCAGGCCTGAGCTTTTAATTATTTGACCTTTTGAAGCTTGACTTGGGTCTTCTCTGAATGTTCCTTCACCACTAGACTCCTCTTCCTCAATTTCCCAAGGACATACCTCTGCTTTCAAGCTTTCAACACTGTATGATTTCTTAGACCCACCTTTGGGCTGATCTGGACTTTGGCTGCTTGCCCATTCCATGGTCTCCCAAGGGCAAACAGATTCTTGTGAGCTGCTCACTCTCTGCTTACTGGAAACTCTCTCCTTATTCTTCCTCAAAATACCTTTTTCAAGTGGACTTTCAGTTACAGCCCATGGGCATGTTTCAGCTTTGGTCTCTGTCTGGAGCTCCTGGTAGTCCCATGGACAAACCTCAGCCTTTAGATTTTCAGTGCTTTCAGACTTTCTGGAACTGACCTGCAACAGGTCTAAACTTCGGGTGTTTTTAGCAGGTGGTTTGTCAAAGTCCATACTCTCCCTGGGGCAGATGGACTCTTGGTGGCTTTTTGACTTTTCTATTTTCTTAAATACTGTTTCTCCCCTAGCTTTCTTTGAGTCTGGACTTTTCGGTACTGCCTTACTTTTCTTCCCTTCCAAAGCTCCAGAGTCCTGCCTTAACTTTCCCCCTTCAAAGGGGGCCATGGCTGCTGTCCATGGGCACATTTCTACCCCACGCCTCATTTCACTTTCTGTGGTTTCCCATGGACAAACCTCTGCCCTTAGACTTTCTATGCTAGCAGTTTTCTTTGAATCTGCTGTGGACAAGGCTGGACTTTGGGGGTCAGATCTTGCTAAAGTTTCTTCAAACTCCATGCTCTCCCATGGGCAGATTTCATCTCGTGAACTACTCAATTTTTCCTTTGCTTTAGAGAAACTCACTGGGGAGCAACTACTGTTGCTCCCCTTTCTCAAGTCTGCTGATTCCCATGGACAAACTTCAGCCTTTAGGCTCTCAGCACTGCTGGACTTTTTGGAAGGGATTTTAGACAGTCCAGAATTAACAGGGAGTTTGCTGGCATCAACACTGTCCCACGGGCAAACAGATTCTTTAGGGCCAATTATCTTCTCTGTTGTTTTAGAATAGCTTGTTTGCTTTGGTGGAGTTGTCCCATGACTGTCAAAAGACCCAGCTCTTATATCAGCTGGGCTTTCAGGCACTTCACATGGACCTATGTCTGCCTCGGTGCCAAGTTCTGTTTCTTGACTTTCCCATGGACATACTTCTGCCTTGAGGCTCTCAATGGTACTGGGTTTTTTAGAGCCTACTTCAATTAGGCCTGGACTCTTTGCACTAGGTACTGAGGACATGTCATCAGTGTCCATAGTTTCCCAAGGGCAAATGGATTCCTGTGGACTGCTCACCTTCTCTGAAAGTTTAGACAGAAGATCTCCAGTCCTTTCCATTCCTTCTTCTGTACTTTGTCTCAAGGACGTTTTATCTAATGGAGTCAATTCCCAGGGGCAGATTTCAGCACTCTCAGTTTCCCAAGGACAAACAGCTAACTTCTGGCTTTCTGTGCTGTCTGATTTCTTTGAGCTGCCTTTGGATAGTTGGAGGTTCTTGGGCTTAGGCTTGATAAATGAATCCTCACTACCTGTGACAGGCTTTCTTTTCCCATTAGTTCCTTTCTTCTCCTCTCTGGAGACTGCATTTGCACCCTTTTTAAGTTCTCTTTTGGTTGTGGAGGTTTCATCGCTCTCCCAGGGACATATGACTGCTGTAATATCTGTGTCTTCCTCTTGTGTTTCCCAAGGAGCAATCTCTGCCTTCTTGCTCTGGAAGTTATCAAGCTTCTTTGAGCTTGTATTACTCAGTTCCAAGGGTTTTGTACTGGGTTTCTTTAAAGTGTTCTCTGATTCCATGTCCTCCCAGGGACAGATGGAGTCACGCTGTGTGCTATCCTCTGGTATTTTCAGAGGATGTCGTGCTTTCAGTATGACGCCCTTAGATGGTCCTCCTTCAACCTGCTTCATCCCTCTTTCTGTTGGGGGTGAAGCCACCTGCCAGGGACATGCTTCAGCCATTTCAGTTTCCCAAGGACAGACCTCCACCTTCTTACTTTCCCAACTGCCTGATGTCTTCAAAGATACTTTGGATAGTTCTGGCATTTTGGAAGTGGTTTTTGTGGAAAGGTCTTCAACACCTGCATTATCCCAAGGGCAAACTGAGCCTTGCTGGCTGCTCTCTTTCTCCAATTTCTTGGGCAGAGCTTCTTTGGTATCCTCAGATGGTGGACTTTTGAGCTTTTTGCCTTCATTCCCTTTGGAGTCCCCTCCTGAATCCTCTTTCAGTTTCTCTGGCAATGTAGTATTTATTTCCCAAGGGCATATTTCTGCTTTGATATTTTCCACATCATCTGATTTCCTTGGAGTCATTGAGATTTTAGCCTCTGTTCCTCTTGGTAATTCTGTGGCTACCCAGGGGCAAATGTCTTGGTGGGCAAGATTTTTCACTGCTGCTGCTTTTAGGCTGGTGCTCTTCTCTTTGGACAATTCGGTGTCTTCCACAGCCATCTTTTTGTTTGATGGAAGTTCTTCCATCTCCCAAGGACAGATCTGCAAATTAACATTGATGCTGCCCTCTGATTTTGAGGGACTTATTTGTGCCTTGCTGTTCTCAACACTCCTGGGTTTCCTTTGGTCTGCTTTAGATAAATCTGGGCTCCTTTTAATCTCTTTTCCCAGAGAAGTTTCTTTGGCATCCCTGGAATCATGCTGGCTATTTATCTTCCCCTGTGTTTCTGTTGGAAAAACCTCTTTCAAAGAAGGCTTCTCTTCGCTTTCTTTTACTGTCTCATCCTGTAGCAAGGCACTGCTCGTTTCCCAGGACTGTGGATCACTTTTTGATGTGCTGGGTAGGACATCTGCCACTTCTCTAGGACTTGCCTCTGCTTTCTTGCTTTCTGTCTTGAAAGCCATTGGAGAGAGGCTGGAAGTTTTATCCTCTCTGTTTTGATCCTCATCAATCGTCTCCCAGGGGCACACAGATTCTCGCTGGCTCTTGGTCCTTTCCAGCCTGATGGAGAAAATCCCTCCAGCATTTTTGGAAGCCACTGCTTCTGTGCTGCTTGCTTTGTCTTGCACAAACTCATCCTGGTTTACTTCCCAAGGGCAGACCTCAAGTGCTTTGCTTGGACAGCTCTTCTGTAAACTGGAAAGGGCTTCTTGCACTGCTTCCTCGTCCCAAGGGCAGATGGTTGCTTGTTTGCTGACTACCTTTGCCTTGCTTTCCCCAGGGCTCTTGGTAATTACCTGTTGCTTTGGTGACCCTCCAACAGATATCAAAGCTACTTCTGCCAGTTTTTCACTTTTTCCCCCTGCGTCTTTCTCACTTTTTCTTGGACTACCCTCATTGTCCTTTTTCACTTTTATACTTGTCTTCATCCTTGAACGGTTGAATGCTTTGAGTGCCAGACCTAAGCCTTTTATGGAGCTTTTGGAAATGAAGATCTGAGGGCTTTGGGCTTGTTTTTCAGGGGAGCTTTTCTGACTGTCTGACCCACTTGCATCTGGGTCTTTCTTGCTTGGAATGGGCACTTCCATGACCTCCCAAGGGCAGACCTCTGCAGCAATGGAGGCAAGCCTGGTTAGTCCTGCTGGGGCAGAAGGTGGCACAGTATCTTCTTCCTGCTTCCCCCTTTCCATCTCAGTCTTCGCTGGATACTCTTCTGATTCCCCTGGATGTATGTTTACCAGGACTGGACTGTCTTTGGGGTGTGTCTTGTGGGACTGGACAGAATATTGTGTTTGGTCCTGACCATCCCAAGAAGCAACATCTTGTTTCTCAAGGCTATGAACCAAACTTTGCTGTCTGACAGGAGGTTCCGGTGGTGTCCTCTTGTTGCCATGGTGTCTTTTCCCAGACAAATCAGAGGTGTTGATTCTGACACTCCTGATAGGAGCATACGTGACATGTTTCTGGGACCTGCTTTCTGCAGGTGTTGATGGGGCTGTCACAGCTTCCCAAGGGCACACAGTATCTTTGCTAGGGCAGCTATCTTCCAGAAAGGGGCTCACAGTTCCTTCTGAAGTGTCATCCATCTGGAGCTGTTTCTTTGTTCCCTCTGAAGCTACATCAGTAACCTCAGTGTGTCCAGAGACTTCATTTTCCATTGTGGAGTCTTTCATGGCTGCTCTCCACTCTTTGTCTTGAGCTAGTTTGCTGCTGTTTTCTAAGTAAGCCCTACTAGTTAGTAGCAAGGCCTTTTCTTTGGCACTGGTGACCACACTGAGGGACTTCTGTAGAGGAGAAGGCTTGGGTTGCAAAGGCTTCTTATCTGCCAACAGATTGTGAGCACTGGCTGATTTGTAGACCAAAGGGGCCGAGTCACAGAGAGAGTCACTGTTGGATCTCTCTGAGGCTGCCTTGGCTAGTTTTTTCCTCATCAAGGAGTCTAGCAAAGGGGCTTCTTTGCAGCTGTCGTGCCTGGTTGGCAAGTTGTTTTCCTTGACATCCCTCATGTGATCATAGGTGCTGTGGGATTTCTTTAGCGATGAAGCCACCTTACGTTTGGAAGAGGAATTCTCTTTCAGTTTGATACTTGAGCTGCCAGAATCCAAGTGTTTCCGCTTGTAGGAGCCAGAGCGGCTCCCACTCCCTCCACCCACAGACCCGTCTTTCTCCTCTTTGCTGCACTGCCGGGACATAGACTCTGGGATCTCAGTGATACGCCTCATGAGAGAACGGCCTAAGCCCCTCTTTGAACTTCTCTTCTTCTGAAGGTGAGGATTGTTGGCCGTCATCTTCTTGGTCTTGTGAACCTCTAGTTGCATGTAAAGCTTTTTCAGTTCATCCTACATATTATGTGTAGTGGGGGAGGGGCAGTGTGATGAAGGGTGGGGAACACAGAGAAAGTGAGGAGGGAAAAGAAAAGAAAACACTTTTTCAGTCAAAAACAACAACGGTCATGTGGGCATGTGGATGAAATGTCAGCATGCTTGAGTTTATGAATGCATAACCTGCTGGCTCTGCATCCATAGGAAGACCCTTTGCTCTAAGACTAAGTAAACTTAAGGACTACAAATTCCCTATTCCATGGATTTCAGCCAGTGGGGAATACTTGGGTCATGGGAAAGAGGACAGTGAAAGATTGGTGAGGCAGATATAGTCTGTAGTTTTCAAAGATGCCCAGCTCAGTTTCAGGCCAGGAGATCTTCCGATGAGAAAAGAATAATTGTCCAAGGTTTTCTCCATTGTAGGACATGGTTCATGTAGCCATGGCCAGTCAGTGGAGTATTGTAGATGAGTTTAGAAATTGCTGATAGATTCTTTTTGGTCCCAGTCTTGATTTGATAGAAGGTATGTCTGCTAGCTGCAGAACTGGGAGGATTTGCTGAGCTTGAGTGGGGGAGTGATGACAGGTAGAAGACGCTTATTCCCTGCTGCAGATAACAGCTACTTCTGGTTTCAGAGTGGCATTTATATCATGGAAACTGGCAGAAAAGGTGTCCTCTGTGATCCCACAGAGAGTACCACCCCATTTCTCTGATCAGAGACGGGTTGATGTATTTCAAGCTTTTACATGTTGTTTCCTCAATTCTAAGAACTTGAGATGCCTCTCCTGAAGTTTATTCACTCCACAATAAAAGCTTTAAGCTAACATATGCTCACATGTTTGGTAATGTAGCTGTATTCCTTTTGGCTTTGGCCCCAGTGGACTTTGTAAGTTTCTGTATAAGCTAGTGTCCATATCTAAGTATGCTGCAGCTATGCAATTTAACACCACAAAAAAAAAGGGGGGGGTCCAGATAATGTAGGTAAGACCTTCATGTTAACGTCTGTGCACATAGAGCCCCTAGCTCATAAAATCTTTTATTGTATTTGTGCATGGAACTAAAGGCTTGCTGAGTGTGGCATATACATGCTGAGACTGCATGGAAAAAAATCCCAACATTTTAATATTGATCTAGTTTGCACATAATGACTACTCATCAGTTTAAAAGCTTGCCTCCTCTGCTTTACTGTACAATCCAGGGTCAGTGTCTTCATTGCTTATGCAATGTGATGTGCAAAGCCAGATTGCTCGGCTTAACCACGCGTATGTTTAGCCCCTGAACAACCCAGGCGTCCAGGTTTGCATATCATATTGAACAACTTTTGAAGGAACCAATTCTGAGTTTTGCTATAAAGTAGAGGAGGCAGTTGCACTATGTGCACTGAGTCGGATTATTGGTTCACCTTGTCCAGTATTTCTTGCCTGATCTAGCAGGTGATAGCTCTCCAGGCTTTCAGACTGGATTGTTAATTTCCAGTCCTACCTTGGCGATGCAATAGCAATTAAAAGAATTGAACAAAATGGCAAAGCCAACAAGGAATGCCAAATAAAAGCAATGGTGTAGGCAAAAGAAGTGTTTTATTCCACAAGAATAAGCAGTTTCAACACATTTCAGTCCCCTTGGAGAGCCTTCTTCTGGGAAATTCAGTGTGACCAAATTCAATCACACTTTTTCTATAACTCCTGTATGAGGTCGAAAGTGTGCTGGAGCTATTTGAGGAATAAAGCACCTCGTTTGCTTGTACCTAGAAAGGAACCCAGGGTTTTCAGCATGCAAAACATGTGTGCTGCCACTGAGCTGTGCTCCCTTCCTGTGCATGACAGCTTTCCCAACTCAAGCTCTGCTTGGGTAGCAAAAGGGTGGTTTGGGGGCATCAGGAGAAAGACTGCAAAAGGCAACTCTTACTCTGCACAGTTTCTGGCATAGCTAGCGTCAAAAGAAGGTCCTGAGTGTTCCACCCACCCGAATATCATCGGGGTCAAGACTGTGTTCACTCCACGCCGATGTGATGCTGCTGTTCAAGTAGGAGCCTGAGCGCCTCATGTCCAGCTCGTCCTCATACACCTCGGTGGCAATTTCCTCCCGCAAGGGTGTCCCTGCATGCAGGAACTATGTGGATGACAGGAAAGGAAAGACACTGAATTTCTTTCAGGAGTACACTACAGACAATGTGGATCATATATTTCTATTTATTCATTAGATTTATATCCCACTTTTTTCTAATAACAAACTCAAAATGGCTTACATCATTCTCCTCCTGCTGCTACTCTGTCTTGTCCCCATAGCAAGAACCCTGTTAGGTTGAGCTGAGAGACTGTGACTGGCCCAGAGTCACCCAGTCAGCTCCATGGCTAAGCAGACTAGAACCCAGATCGCCTGAGCCCCAGTCCCACAATCTGAACCACTATACCACATTGGCTACATTTCTAGCCTGACCAATCCCCAGGGCTCAAGATGGCATACAGAATAAATACAGAAAAACATCCACCTCCTTCTTTCTTTCCCTCTCTCTCTCACCTTCCAACTCTAGTCTTGAGACCATCCATGTAATTGATAGCATATAGTCATAACAAACAAAAGACAGGGGTTTTTTTATACAATGCATGATTGATCGACCTAGTCCACATGATACGACATCCTGCCATGGCTTGTTCCTCAAGGTTAGTCCTCAAACCACCCCTGTGCTCATGGCATGAAAGCCTATGGCAACAGCTTCAGCAAGTAAACAACATAATGGTGGGCTTCCATGTTGTGCAAACCAGTTCATGGATGAATGGAATTCATCACCGCAGGGTGTTGTAATGGCCACTGGCACAGAAGCCTTTAGGAAGGGTCAGTGGTCCATCCCTGGCTGTTAGTTGAGATTAGGAATGGACAGACCAGTCCATTTCCAATCTGTGTTCTGTTTTGTTTTTCTATCAGTCTGCAATTTAAAATGCAAACCTGCATGAAAATGTGCATAACTTTGACCATATTTTATCTTAGAATATGCTTTTGTGCACATTTTAGGACATAAACAGCAAAATAGAAAATAAACCTAAAATTAATCTGACAGTTTAAAAAAAAACACACATCAGGATCAGAGTTTCATGATTTTTAAAGCCTGTCATGAGTTTCTTTTGAGGGCAGGAGAAAAATGAAAGAGAGCCACTCCGTAATTTACTTGATGGATTCTGTTCATACCTTTGGGATGAAAAGAAGTGCCAGCGTCATTGTGGTGGTGACATGCGTGTGAATGAAAAACAGCAGCAGTGTCCAATCAGGGTGCAAGGAAGGAACCATTAAAAACCTAAAGCCGGAAATAGGTAGGGTGGAGTGGGGTGGATTGGAGAAAGAAAATGGTTAGGGAAATTAGTGATATATTCCCTGCATGTTTCTGGACCAGAGGGTTTCCATGACAAAATGTTTGGAAGCACCCTTTCTGAGTGGACTGGAGGCTAGATGGAAGGGGGTTTTTCAAAGTTCAGTTGAATTTTGGAATCTTCCATTACCAGATTTAATAATCATACGATATAATTTAGTACTTAGCGCTTCTGCTAGGCATTTTGCTAGCTTACTTGTACTTTGTTGCAACAATGAAGTGTCCCCGTGCAAGTAAACCTGGAAGCGGGCATAGTCATTTCCTTGGAACCACGAAGAATTTCTTGCCCCCAGCCAAGCCATTACATGCTTCGTGCTCGCAGCCCCTGTACTGCATCAAGTCACTCAAACTCCCAAAGCATCACTGTCCTGGGTCCCACTGTGACTGCAATTACTCTGTCCACCCTCACCTGACAATGTGAAAGGCAGTGGAAGTGATCAACTCGTTGTGTAGGGCAATGCCCATGTAGCGAGGCTCATGGAAAGCAGAAGGGACTGTCCGTGTGGCATAGCAAAGGAAACTTCCCCAGAACAGGAACAGCATCTCACCTGGACAGCAAAAGAGAGCAAAATTGTTTGTTTGTTTGTTTATTTATTTGGAGTGTTTGTATGCTGTCCCATGCGCATGAGCCTTGGGACAGCTTCCAATACAAAATGAGAGAAATGGATGCCCCAGGTCTCTTCTATTTCTCTTATCCCTCCCAATGGTTAATTTATTTCCATAAAAGGGGTGAGGGGTCTGCAAAGAAAACCTGCCTGGAAGCTATTCCTCCTCATCTGGATGGCTGGCTCAGCTCTGATCTCAGAATGCTGGAGGCTGACAAGAGTTGCTCAGTGATCAGAGAAGGCATTAGCTCTTTGGCTACTCAGGAACAACTCCTGGTTAATGTGTGACATGAGAGATGTGGGCACCAAAGCCTTCCCCCAGCCTCTAAGATGGATTCTGGGCAGTTACTGGCAAGTCTCATTCTACTTAAGCAGGGGCTCATTTTTTTCTTTTTCCATCAGTGTCTCCTGACTCACATATGCCTGAGCTCAAGTGGCTGCTTGAAGCTCGAAGCTGAATGTGCACATTGCTACCACCTTTGCTTGAGGACCACCGTGCAGAAGTGGTAAGAGTGCTGGACTGGGACTCCAGAGATCCAGATTCTTGTCTCCGCTCAGTCATGAAGCACACTGGGCGACAGTGGGCAACAAGGAGCCAGTCGGTATCTCAGCCCCTAACCTACTTCACAGGGTTGTTGTCAAGAAACAAATTAAAAACACCACATTGGGCATGTGGCACTGAAGCATTGCTGTGAACAGCACTTGCATTAGGGAGTAAGGATGAAAAGGGATGAAGAGGGACAGCAGGGCAATAAATGGTGGATGGGAAGGAGTCATTTATTGGGGATGGGCTTTATGGGGGTGATAGGGTAATTGGTGGGGATGATTGGCATGGGGAGGGAATTCAGATAATGTATAGAAGAAAAAGAGGAGCAATAGAGACAACCAACCCACAGTTCACAGCTCAACAACAATACATGGGTTCTTGCCATGCTCTGTTCATGGTTAACAAACCATGGTTTGCTGATGTAGCTGGGTTCAGACAACACAACAGCCCACATTTCAATAACAATTTGCAGTTCAGTGACAGCCCGCACTTAACCCTTAAGTACAGGTTAGCATGCTACCTGAAAACAGCCTGTATTAAGAGAGTTGTAGCTACAGTGAAATAAAAGCCCCTCTTTGTGGTATTTGATGAGGAGTAGTCATTTCACACAGGTCATTGCTTGATGTTAATAACTTTGAGCAGGGGTCCTCAAACTTTTTGAACGGGGGCCAGTTGAAAGGTGCTAGCGATGGGCGTGGGCTGCCAAGGTGGTGCAGGAGGGGGGCGCAGGCGGGGGGGGGTGCACGCGCAGTGAGGCAGGGGCAGGCATGCGCAGAGATCATTTTCTCCAAACGGGTCCAAAATGATCTTGCGACCAAGCTGGCACCTTGCTGTGCACATGTGTGTGTATGCGCATGTGGCAAGTCCAAAATCTCTGGCAGGCCGGATAAATGGGCATGGTGGGCCCGCGAGCCGTAGTTTGAGGACCCATGCCTTTGAGGGTTAAACTTGCCATCATCACCAACACCACTTTTATTACCTTGTGTTTAATTACCTTTAGGCCCCACCTTTCTGCCCTTTGCAAAGAGCCCAAGGTGGTTTACAAAGTTCTCCTCCTCTCCCTTTTATTCTCACAACAACAACCAGGATCAGGCCAAACATGAATGATCAGCACAGCTTGCTTTCTCAGTTTGCTGTTTGCCACAGGAGAAGTGGGTCCTAGCAGGTAGTATGGAACATCCCAGACCAAGGTGAGTTTCCAGGGCTTGGAGAAGAGGTTGAGTGGTACCATTAAAAGCAGGTGACAAGGCATAGATGCAAGGCCTCCAATGGCAGTGTGATGGCACCGGATTTCCTTATTAAAAAACCTTAACAACCAAAATTAGGTGTGGTGTGGAGCCAATTTCCAGTTATGCATGATCTGCTCAATATATTTTTTTAAGGAAATAAGGTCTTGCTGCTGCTGCTACCCTTATCTGGTAATGGGAAGAAGGAAATTGAGCAGGTGGTGGGCAAGGAAGGGACATTTCCATTTCTTTCTTTCATTAAAAAAAACCAAAACTTTCTGTAGTGGTCATCAGGCTAACCAATGCACCACACCTCTGTAAAAAAGTTGGTTTAACAATAAGATAAAAGAGAGCCAGATTATTTCTCTTCCAACTGCTTCGTAAAAGGGTTGGGTGAGGAGAGTGTGTGATGCAAGAGAAATCCAAGGCAGCTGTGGGTGATGGAGAGATTAGTAGGTGGAACATTTGGGACTGTGTTAGTGGGTCCCCTAGAGAGCATCGTGCACAGGGCCTCCTCAGCTCTAGGCGCATCAGTGCTAAGGAAGAGGAACCTGGCCAGCACACAAATGAAACTCTCCCAATGGAGTCCACTAGCAGCTCAGCCAGTGCCTCCTGCCCACCCATGGCTTTCCCTTGGTGGGAGGGAGACAATTATGCAGACAGGACTGCAAGGGAGATTGGATAATTTTCTAGCATATGTTTCTGTAAAGAAGGTGACAGAAATTGGGAGGAAATTGTTTGCCTCTCATCAGATGGTCGAAAATGGATACAATAACCCTCCACTTCAGGTATTTCAGGACTCAGTCCAGCCCCTTCCTGCCATGGGTAGAAACATCAATTTAAGGGGTTTTGACCCTCACCTACAACCATCATGTAGTCCCAGCGGTCATGGTCACAGATGTAAAACTGGAGGCCCCTGGTGGTCTGGGAGAGGACCACCACTGGGATGTTCTTCTCTATGTTCTCCAGCATCCCAACTGTCCAAGCGGCTAAGAACCAAAGCACCAAGAGCAGAATCAAAGCCAGCATCTTCAGGATCCGTCCACTGGTCATGTACGGGACTCGCTGGGCCGTGCGAGAGAGAAAGACCTTTAAGACCCTGTGGAACAGGAAGGCAGAGGCAGTCTGAGAAATAGGAAAACAATGATGGCAAGGATATATTCTAACCAGGTGCCTTCCAGATATTTTCCATCATATCCAACTTTCAACTTCCATCATGTTCAGCCATCATGGCTGATAATACATAAAAAGGTGTTGAAACATATAGCTCTCCTGGTCCTAAGATTAGATTCATAGGCCCTTCTTGGAGCACCCCTACTGGATGAGGCAAAGTGGGTGGTTACTAAGTAGAGGGCCTTGCCAGCAATGGCACCCTGGTTATGGAATGCCCTTGTGGTCTTTTTGGTGCCAGATAAGTATCTTTTGGTCCAAGTTCTTCGGTCCTCTGATTTTAAACACTGTATCAGTACATTTTTAGATCACTGCATTGCTGCAGACTTTGTTTACTTTGGATTTATTTTGCATTAAACATAGGGGTTGTATTTTATGGTTTAAAGTTCTGTGAACTATCCAAAAAGCTTCAGCTATGGGGCAGTATAAACATAAATTAATAATTAAGTAAAACCTTTTCATAGTAAAGGTACCAAAAGGTACTCTGACATGGCCACAAAATCATGCAGACTTAATCATGAAATCATTTGTCACTAGATGTTGGATTGTCTACTGGGACAGTTTGATTTTTTAAAAGACTCATAGAGGAAAAGTGAAATAACTACAGAAAGTGTAGACAAAAACTTAAATGCTCAGGAGAAGGTACCTAAAGTATCAGTCACACAGGTTGCAAAGGCAGGGAAAAGGGAAAGTTGGGCTCAAGTCACAAAAGAAAAAAATGGAATGCGCCTTGACTCACATGTATAGCTACATGTATCTTTAACCTGGTTGGCTGGTCATTAACAGCCTAGACCTATAGCAAAACTTTTCAGCATCTTCCCCAAACTACAATTCTTTTGAAGAAGCCATGACAGTCAAGTGGTATAAAACTAGGATAGATATAGAGTGTTATTATATGAGTTTCTCTGAGGCATCTGTCCCACTAACACTGGAGACATTTTACTGGGCTAAATGGACTTTCTTAAGTCAACAATCAACTTAAGTCAACTTTCTTAAGTCAAAGTTGAATCCTTCCCTTGTCCTTTTTTAATGTTTGACCCATCCCCTCCAAATAATCTTACCTGTATAGCTTGAGGGTGATAGTTCCATACACAATGGCAAAACCCAGCATACGCACCCAACGGAGGACAATACAGCGGAAGATGCTTGGCTTGAAATAGAGGATAAACACCTTCATGGAAGAAAGATAGGAAAGGTGACTGATGCATGGACCAGGTCTCTTCCCTCCATCCTCAAATGGGATTGTTTCATGTGCATACATTCAAAGCACATCTGCTTTTCCAGCTCAGCTCCCCGATCAGTAGAAAAGCACAGCTAAACCTTCTCTGCTTTTTCAGATGGAGAAGATAGAAGAATTGCACCAGACAACATTGGTAGCTCTCCTGGTGGCCCAAACTTTACATGCATGGTCAATTCCTGCAGCCATCTCCAGAGAACCCAAGTCAAATAGACAAATATAACAAGTGGCACATTTGTCAGTAGCAGGCTCTTCTGCATGGAAGGAAAGTGATAGAAGAAATTGCCCTGGGGTTCCTAACTAAGGTGGAAAAGCCCAAATTGACATTCAGTGCTAGGTCTCCTCAGACTCTTATTGACTGGGCTTTCTGCCTTCAAACTCTTAGCTCCAAATCAAGTTCCCCAAGGAGTTTCACAAATGTGTATGGTTGTAATAATCTCAATTTCTTTGCTGTTACTTTACAGGATCTCATTCTGTGCACTCATAAAGCTTCTGAAAGTAAAGACTTGTCTTTTCATTTCATGGATTATATAGCTATGGATTATATGGCTGTCTACATTCTACAAACTTCAGAAACTGGCCAGGGTGCTGAAGCCAACAACTTGACACAACCCCTGCTTTATTGTTCTGGAGAGCCACTGATAGAGGAGAAGCTTAGCAAACGCCTTTGTGATCCATGTATGGGCTCCTCCCAGTGACCAGCAAATGCAGAATGAATGAAGCATGGCAAGAATGTTTGTGCAAAATGGCTCCACTTCCCTAATGTATACCAAGCTGCAGAACTCAACTTTCTTTCGTTTGTTCTTTCTTTCTTGGAGTAGAATTTCACTGGCCTGCTCTACATACATGCCCTAAAAAGACTGTTTGTGAAGCCTCAGACAAAGACTTCCTGGCTCAGATTCATCCACTCCCACTGCTCCCTTTGGCCAGGACATGGACCCCTCAACCTGGCCACTTCCTGATTAAACTGTATGATCATTTCCCTTGCTGGAATCCACAAGGCATGTTGAGAGTTAGTTCTGCCCAGCCTCACCATGCCCCCAGGCACACACACAAAGTTAGGGAACCTTTTAAGTTCAGTCTTCCTAATGGAGTAGGAACATTGCAAACCAGACAACCCGCCTGTCTCCATCACAGATACTCACAGGGAAGTAGAGAAGGAGTGAACCAAAGAGGATTGTCTCTAGAAGAACAACTCCTGAAGCCCGAATTCTCTAGGAAAACAGGAATTACTGTGAAATTATTATTAGTATTACAATCACCCATCCATTCAACAAGGCCTGACCTTGCTTAACTTCCAAGTTTAAGCAGGATCAGGCACTTCAGGCTATATTCAACCAAGCAGGGAAGGACAGAGATTCTGGAGGTGGTACAGATATGCAGGTTAAAAAGAAAACATGGCAAATAAGGCAATGGCAATGAAAACAGCTAGACACTTTACTGAGCCAAGAAATCAAAAAGGGGCATGTGCTAGTCCTGCTGCCCTCAACCTGGTGCCCTCCACATGTTTGACTACCACTCCCATCCTTCCCAAACAGTAGGGCCAAAAGGGGTTGATGGGCATTGACCTGTGGAGTTTCTGGAAAGCACCAGGTTGGGACCATTCCTCTCTTTTAACTCTGCTGGTTCTTCCTTGCACCCAGCACCATCCTTACCAACCTTGCTCTTCCTGAAGTGGTAGGACACCAGCATGCTGAAGAAAACTGCCATCATGCAGAAGGCCTGGAATACCAGGACAGCAGCACGGAGGGACCAATCTTCCTGGATCAAACATGGCGTGTCATCAGTGCAGGTGGTACAGCCTTCGTGACAAGGCCGGCACTCCAGCAAGTTCCCTGAATCCACTGCTCCATATTGGGAAGAACTTTCTCCTGTTAGGGTTGCAGGGGTGGAATGGATTGGAAAACAGTATGTTAAAACAACAGAACTCGCTCTCTTGTTATCAAAATGGGCAGGGGCTCCCATGGGCGGATATCTTTCAGTACAGTTCGACATCTAGATAATATTTGCCTGGCCTTTAATGGGAAGGCAGCAGGTTTGAAACAAACTTGCAACCTACTTGGCCATTTTGCTGATACTGATCTCCAGTATATAAGCACCCCTATTTCCAAAACATATTCTGTTTTGTTCAATGCCAAATTAGTGCTCTATTGGCCTGCCCTATATGGTACATTTATTGCAGAACCAGGGCTGTAAATGAACAACCGCCACTCTCACTTTAATGTCTTGTCTTTTATTTCAGGTGTCATCCATGAGTGGAAAATGATTGAAACCAAAGAAATAATCCTTGTGTGGTGCAATGAGGATGGAAGGGACAAAATGATCCCTGTAAGTCAAGCATATAATATGCCAAAGAACTGGCCTCTGAGCATTTCTAAGAAGTTGAAAGGGACATAAAGATACTGAGGCTACAATTAAATCATTGAACTAAAAATGCTGGCAAGTACAAAATCCATGTACCATGTGTAGGGGCATTAAAATCCAGAACACCTCTCTATCTCAAGGAGACTGTTACATGACACCACTCGTTCTGACCATGCTGCATTTGCTGAACTTCAGTAACTTGAGCCTTGGCTGAGTTCAGGTGTTCCCCCCACACCAAATGTACCAGCTTATCAAAAAATAGCATACAGGCAGAAGGAGGTACCCCTTGGAATGCAGGCAGTAGCTGTCTCAAGGTCAGCACAGGCCTGCATCATAACACAGGTGATTAATTAGAAGACCCTCTGAAACTGCATGTAGCTTATGAAGGAATTAAGTATATAAGTTCTAAGACTGGCACAGAGGATGAACCTCAACACAGATCAAGGACCACAAAGAGGTGCTGTGTACTGGCTGCCTGCTTAGAGACTCTTTGTCACCGCTGGCTGGGGATCCCAGAGACAGAAGGGACAAGCATCATTTTGCTCAGATCTGTATGTTTGCCTGTAATCCTTTCTAATACTCAACCTGCTCATGATGTGATATGCAGTGTTAACTGGCTTCTTTAATAAACAACATCATAATAAACAAAAACCACTGTGCTTTTTGCTCTTGAATCCCAGGAAAGACTCACTTGTCCCTAACTCGTTTTAACAAGGATTGTTAAGAGAAGCATGCCTTGAAGACAACACTTGAAAAGATAGCTTTATACCTCAACCACACAGACAGACAGTGATCAAAATCCATTGCCACATATTCAAAAGTGTTTGCAAATATTCCCTTGTAAGTAGTACCGCAGAGTTCCTGAGGAACACTTTTCTCTTTGATGTATCCCTGCTCCATCAACTTTCTGCCCATCAAAATGCTCATGAGATCCAGTGTGGTGAAATGACTAAAGCATTGGCCCATGACTTGGAAGATCCAGGTTGCAGTCCCCATTCAGCCATGAAGTTCACTGAGTGACTTTGGGCCAATCACTGACTGTCAGCCAAGCCCACCTTACAGAACTTTTATGGAGATAAAACAGAGAGGAGGAGGACTTAGTTCTTTGCAAAGTAAACTGACTTGGGTTCTTTGCAAGGCAAAAAATGGATATACGTTCAATAATATAAAAAAGAACATGTTTCTCTGGAGGGATGATTTAAATCAGAAAACCGCAGTGTGTGGAAGTTTTTATAAAAGCTTTCCCAGTGTTGAAGTTATGATCCAAGCATCACCACTATCTTGGCAACATTTAGCCTTTTTCAAAAAGAACTGCCAGATAGTTGATCATAGATCTCCAGGCATTCCTTCTAGACTGGCCCTGACTTGAAGCCTGGCCTCCAGCAGTTGTTGCTATATTTACCCCGTATTTTCTCTCCTGGCAGTCTCCCTCTCCTCTGTTTGTTCCACACAACAACCCGCAGATGCAGGTTAAACTGAGAAATAGCAACTGGCCTCAGGGCCTGTCAGTGAGATTTATGTCCAAAAAAGGATCTGAACCAGCAAATTCCAATTTACAGTCTTTCATCCTCTAACTACTATATCATAGCAGCTTTTGACCACCTTCAAAAATGAAAAATACAATCAAAATATAGTTTTTAAATAATTAAACTATATATTCCATTTTCCTTCTGGAAAAGGGCCCAAAGCAGCTAATAGACTACAACAAAACCATAAAACAATCAAGCAAACCTGAATTTATAACTCACAACTCACATCATATTAATACACAGTAGTAACTTTCTATCAATTTCCCTTAAGATGCCCTTTCCTCCACCATATTTCTTCAAAGGTTAACTTGCATTTGGATATTAATCTAAAATTCCATGTGTAATGTGTTAGCTATGACTCATATGAAGGGGCCATAATTAATCTTGCCTTCCAGGCCTCAGTCTTAAAAGAGTTCAACATGCCAAGTATCCCACGTTGAAGAAACTAGTCAACAAGGGTCTAAGGAAATCATAGGAGGCAGTGTTCATGCAGAGCAGCACAGCTGGAATGAGTAGAAACCTCCATTTCTCTTTAGCAAACAAGGTTCAGATCACCAGGATCAGTTCTTCAACTGCCAAGGAGAACCGTGTTTTGCACTGTTGGTAATAATAATATGGCACAAAATGTGTCTGGAGAATGGGGCGAATACTGTATTTGCTGGCAACCTTGAGTTTGTTCTGAATGTGATTGCATCACATGCTTGAATGACCTTACAGTGGGCATTCTGGAAGAAAGGAACTTCAGTGGTAAACTTCACCATGAAGCAGGTGAATTAATACTTATCAAGAAATTCAATTCTACCACCTATGGCCTAAATCAAGATAACAGTTAATACACTGCAGGTGTTAATTAGCTCATAATGCCAGGAAGTTTGTGTTATCATCAACACTGCTTTGTGTGATTCTTGCCATTATTTTACATATATCCTAACACAATTTCCAGCTTGTCTGTTTTGCATTGCACTCAACTCTGGCTCCACTGCTTACATTTCTCTATCTCACTGTCCCTTTCTCTCTGTTAACACACATGCAAACCTGCCAAGTGCCAGCTAAGGAGAACTTTTCATGCATCTGATGAAGTAAGCTCTAGTACATGAAAGCTTCATAAACTTGCTAATCTTTAAGGAAACACAAGACACTCTGTTAATGTTGCTGCAACATAGTTATCCCTTCAGAAATGTTTGCACACATTATTTCAGCAATCCTTACAGCAATCCCGCAATTAAGCCATTATTATCCGTATGTAGACAGAGCCTGGGACAGCTACTTTGAAAGCTGTGATGCACCAGAGACCCAGCGTATTGTTGTAAATCAGGTTAGAACCAGCACTTGACACACTTTGTTGTTAGTCAAGAAGTCGTGCTCGACCCATCGCAACCCCATGGACAACATTCCTCCAGGACTTCCTGTCCTCCACTATCCCCCAGAGTCCACTCAAGCTCACACCAACTGCCCCAGTGACTCCATCTAGCCACCTCATTCTCTGCTGTCCCCTTCTTCTTTTGCCATCTATTGTTCCCAGCATTAGGCTCTTCTCCAGGGAGTCCTTCCTTCCCATTAGGTGGCCAAAGTATTTGAGTTTCATCTTCAGTATCTAGCCTTCTAAAGAGCAGTCAGGGTTGATCTCCTCTAGGACTGACCGGTTTGCTCACCTTGCGGTCCAAGGGACTCGCAGAAGTCTCCTCCAGCACCACAATTCAAAGGCCTCAGTCCTTTGGTGCTCAACCTTCCTTATGGTCCAGCTTTCACAGCCATACATTGCAACTGGGAAAACCACAGCCTTGACTATACGCACTTTTGTTGGCAGGGTGATGTCTCTGCTTTTTAGTATGCTGTCTAGATTTGCCATAGCTTTCCTCCTCAGGACCAAGCGTCTTTTAATTTCTTGGCTGCAGTTCCCATCTGCGGTGATCTTGGAACCCAGGAAAATACCTCACTTGACACACTATGAGGAATTTATTAGGGCTCATATGACCCTGCAGACCCTGCCACCCTGGGACAGATTCTTTGTTTGCCCCCTCAGCAAGTGCTGCCAGTTGAACTCCCCTGGTAATGCTGCTGCTGCTGCAGCTGCCAATATCCCCTTTGCCCTCACTCAGGAATGAACTTCCCACCCCATTGCATAAGCTCATGAATCTTCCCTTTGGCTCCACTATTTTCCTCTCGTGCAATTGTTTGTGGTCTTACCCAGAGGTTAGACCCCAAAGCTGCTTCAAGTCAACCTGGCTAGCTCAGGAAAGGAGAATGCTGAGCAGTGGGACACCTATTCCTGTCCATCCTACATTTGGATACACACTTCCAAAACTGGAAGACTAGAAGATGAAGCCACCTAGCCAAAGATGTAGGTCACTATAAATTTGCAGCCAAACCCCCAGGATTTGTTTGTTGCAACACGAAAGACCCAGGTGGACAAAGCTGGGAAAGATTTACTCCCCCAGTCTCATTCAACCATGTTTCCATAACTGAAGTAACCAAGGTTGACTTTCTCCCCTGTTGTTTCCATGTGTCTACGTAGATAGCAAGCCTCTTGGAGTAGCGGATTCTCATATCAGTTCTTTATAAAGCACCAGATCCATAGATGGCACTATATAAATAATAGGCAAAGAAATGAATGAATAACTTGGACTGTGGGGTTTGCTATACAATAATATTTCTGTAAAATATTTCTACCTACCAGACTGGCCATTACTGGCGGAGGAAGGAGAGGAAGAGGAGGAGGCTCTGCCTGTCCTGTAGAAACCTGGTTTGCAGAGACAAAGGTACCTTCCAAGGATAAAACCCTGGCTGTCCTGTGGGACACACTGAAAGCAGAAATGCATATTTGTGAGTTAGTCTCCCTCCTTAGTTTGCTCTTCAGAAAAAGTCTGCCTGCAGTAAAGCTAAGTTAACATCCCTGTAGTCTGAAGGCTTACTTCTGTTCATAGATTTTTTTTTCTGGCTTACTTGGACAGGTCTTTGCAAACTTCTTTCTGATTCACTTTTGTTCCTTGTTCATCTATAATCTAGCTTCAGGACTCACCCCAATTTTTGCACCCCAAAGGCTGTGGGAAGTTAAATCTCTGCATTTATTAGTTACCTAAACTAAATGCCAAAGCCATGCTCAGTAACAACACCCTCATTCCTATATGCAAGATGAAATAAAAACAAAACAAAAAATATCAACCTATCAATAATATTAGGAAGCAAGGAAAATACTGGCAAAACTAAAACTGATCCATAACATTTTAAGGAAGCAATCCTATAGCCCCTAGACAGTAAGGACCACAGAATAACTGGATTCTCAGATCCCAGGTCCCAGATCCTAGACTGCACTCTGACCTTGGAGCCAGGAATTTGAGCTCTGTCTTTCCTCCCCATCCCCTTGCAGCCAGCATGCTGGCATGCTGGCTGCTCTCAGAGGATGCAATGATAACCTCAGAGAGCAGGAGGAAGAGGTGGGGAGAGACTGGAGGGGCTAAGAGACAAGTTATCCTCACACTTCTCCAACATCCTTCCCTCCCCTACCAAGATACTCCAGTTAGATTGGCTAAAACACTTTCTAGTGGAAAATGCAAGGGAGGAGGATGGGAAGAGAACACTTCTGCCACTCCTTCTGCTCTGCATTGGTTGCCTGCAGGCCTCTGAGTGCAGGAGCTTATGGCCATCACCATAGGACTGTGCCTTAAATCTCTGCTCCCAGGCATTTGATCTGAAGGCACTTGATTGTGGCTATTATTAAAGCCAAGATGATCTCAGTTTGCTTCATGCTTGGATGGCAGAGTACTTGGCTGGGTATCCTGCAGAGGATGCTTGAGCCTTGTCAAAAGCAGTGCTCACTGTTATGCCATATGTTTCAGTGGCACTTAAGGCAGCCATATGTTCTGCCTTACAGAGTACTATTCTTGATTGGAAAGCTGTCCAGTCCAAGTTCAACAGCCAGAAGGAGGAGCACTGAGGGTCTCTTGGACAATAAACTAGGCAGGCACACATCAGTCATTCCACTATGATAGGATGCAATACATCTCTATTTTAATTAGAGTAATTTGGATGCAGATTCCTAAATTTACGTATGATCATTTATGCAAATTGCTCTCAAGTTTTGTCCCTTTAAAAATGATGTATTTTTCTCCTTTTTGCTAATGTGTAAGTAGCCACCCTAGGAGCAAGACCAGTAACAGGTTTTGCACATCCTTAGGCAAGATGCTCTTAGTGCCCCTTGCCCCTTAAAAGGGCTCACCACCTCTTCCTCCCAACTGCTGCTGACAATATACTTACCCCTCTATCAGGCCCTGATCAGCACTATGACTCAGAGACAGAGAGGACAAGGTATGCATAAATTAATACTCTTTCTCCTTTGCTTGCTGGGAATGATGAGCTTGTAGTCCAACCCATCTCTAGGGCACACGGTTGTGGAAGGCATCTCTAGGTGAAGGCACTGGGTTTCTTCATGGGGTGTAGACCTTGACAGGTGTCTGATGCTAAGCAGGGGGCCACAACTCAGTGGTAGTACACAGTTTTTGAATACAAAGGTTCAATTTCTGGCAACCCCAAGTAGGGTTAGGGAATAATCTTTCTGTAACTCCAAAGAGCTGTGCTAGAAAATCACTGCCAATCAGTGCCAGCAATGATTGGTAAAATGGCGCAATGGTCTGACCCAGGATAAGGCAGTTTCCCTGATGTTACCCCCCAAGGCTGGCCCTGTCCAGATGCGTGCTCTGGGCCTTTTATTCTGGTTCTAAGCTCCAGTTCAAATTAAGCCCTGATGGCAACCCTAGTGATAACAATCACATCTTCATGGCCACTCTCTGAGGTCAGACTTACAATAGTAAGACCCCAATTTTCCCTCCTTTATAATCCGGCCAGCCTCCTCTTAACCTCTTCTTGGATTAAGCTAGAGCCAAGTGTCTAATCCAAGGAGCTTCTTCTCTGCTTTCCCGCAGCTTATTTATTTATTTATTAGATTTGTTTAAAGCCGCCCATTAGCTCATGTTTGCACCCCCACCTTTTCTGGACACCAGTGGTTAAACTTTTAAGCATTATCATAGCCAAATGCTGGATAGCCAAATCCCTTTGTCCTAAAACCTAAATGGATCACTAATGCTGCAGTGCATGCTAATCCCATGGAAAGCGACCACTGGCAAAAAGAGAGCTAACACAACCATTCAATGAGCGTTCATTGGCGAGACTTCCTTTAATGTCAAAGGAGTTAGAGACTGCATAAATTCCATACTAGGGGAACAGATGCCGATGGAAATGTGGGGCAGAGAGGCTAAAAGAGGGAAAGTGCAAAGAGAGGTACACACAGAACCAGCAGGCTCTTCTATCTCAATGTTCAGTTTTGAATTATGAAATCCCGGTGTTTGAATACCAATATTTTCACTGTTTGTTTCTAAATGAAGTTTTGGACTTTGAGGCATGTTAAACTATGCAGCAGAAGGCAAGCAGACAAAGGACAGGGTGGTAATCAAAGGGGGTGTAACAAAGATATATTGTAGTTTCACTCAACACCAAAGTTGGCACAATGCAAATTGTTCCTTTTGAACAATGCGTTAAAAGTTTTTGAAATTTGTTTGATACTTATAGTAAAAAAAAAGTTGAGCCTTGTGGTGGATGAATTTTAAAGCCTTAATAATGCATCAACTTGTAAAATTCAGTAGTTACATATCATGGTGATTGTGGTACTTTGCTCTGTTTATTTTTAAAAAGCCCCATTCCACTACCTTTTTATCTCAAGAAGTTTACAATGTGCAGTCACACCTAAAATAGTACCTCTCTCTGACTGGGAAGTGAAACAGTTCACTCTACCAGCTCAATTTCATGCATACGTAGACTTATACGTACGGAGAGGGATAAAGTGATCACAGCAATAAGAGAGCAAGATGAGTGCAGGAAAAGCACTGAAGCATATCAGAGTGTTGATTTCCTAGTGTGAAAATCTATGTTGGCTAAGTGGGAAGGGGAGTAGGAGGAGAGATCCACTGCTTGTTTGATGCATAGTCTTGCTGATGTTACTAAATGATGCAGAGAGATAATGTAGCTTGGGGCAGAAAAAGCTGCAACAGCAAGGGAGCAGGACTGCTGCAGATATCCATGATTTTCTGCTCTGAAAACTACATATTTGCTATTTCCAATGAATGTTCTGAGCAGGGCTCAGGTTAAGCAACAAGGATTCCAATCTGTATGGCAAAAAGATTAAGAATTCACTCCTGAGGGAAAGTGTAGCCACAGTGAACGCATCTCTATAGTGAGCTCTACAGTGGAAGTATGTCTACAGAAATAAGGGGACAATTTGCATATCATCATGAGGGAAGAAGAGGAACTGACAAAAAAAGGGAAGATGTGAGGGCCAAGAAATAAAGGTGCATGCTGATACTACTTTCACTTCTTTCACAGCTTTCCCTCATAAAGCAAGATATGCTATGGCACAAGCCCAAGAAACAAAATACACCATTTGACCTAGAAGTTTTTCCTCTTAATCATCATGTGCACAAAAGGACTATGTATCCTTAGAGGTGAAAGAAATGCACTCTGAACACAGTAGTAAGTAATTTTAGACCCTGGATTTAATAACCTTACAGGGGACACTTTAGATGGTCACATGCATTGTTTCAATTATGAGGCACACAAAGGTTTCTCTTTGCCTCTCACTTCCAACCACTGTATTTGTGTTTTGTAACAGCTTCTACATGCCTGAAGTATTGCAGCAATAAAAACAAAACTATCTGTCAAAGCTGGTTTAAAAAATATTTTTTAAATTAAAAAATATATTAATTTTTAAAAAATATACTCTGGGCATATAAGTTTAACATTTTAAACTCATTTAAATTATAGCACCTTCATGACTATGCTGTGCTGTGGCCCTTTTAAATTGTTTTAATGTGTTTTTATTGTTAGTATGTTTTGCACTGTAAGCCGCCTAGGAAGGCCTCGGCAATTATAGGCAGCCTATAAATATATGTAAATAAATGACCACAGGAAGGAAATAGAGTTTGCATCACAGCCTGCACATTTGGGAGGGTTATGGGTGGTGGGATAGACTTTGGCCCCAAAGTACACCCCTTGCTGTACCACCAGCTAATCTGAACTTCAGCACCTCAATTTGGCTCTGAAAGGACAAATCAAGAGGAGTTGTGAGCGTTAGAATGATTCAGTCAAAGGGGCCTTTGATTAATGGGGCCTTGTGGAAGCACCTGAAATGACAATGGGGCACAATTACACCCCAGTTGGAATCCTGAGCTCTCCTTGGGGTGGAACTTTTTCTAGAATGGTCCCAGGAACATTCTGGCCAGTTGTTGCAGGACAACCTCTGAGCTGGTAATACAATGAGGGAATTTCTCAGGCTATACTACACCAGCCTTGTCCTCTAAGAGGCCTCAGAGAATGAAATGCAAGGCCTAAGCCTCCCATAGCCTGGAGACATCTTTGGGCTGTGTCATGACCCCAACCAAGATGTCGTCAAGTGAAGTCTCTGAACTGGCAAAGTCTAAAGGTTGTATGGGTGCTTCTGACCCCAGTGACAGCCCGGCATCTTCCAGCAGCTGAAGAGAAGCTGCACCAGCTGCTCAAATAATGTGGGCCCCTGAGGAACACAACTCCCTCATAGAGTCGGAAAAGGAGGCTGAGCATCTGCCCAGCCCTGAAGTGTGCCGGCAAAATGTCCGTTGATCAGTTCTACTACTGAAATGGGAATTCATGCTAAGAGCATGTTCGTTGGACGATGAAACATTTAAATTTTTTGAGATATTTGTGCCCCTCAGTGTATGCTGTCTGTTTATATGTTTGCATATAAATGGCCTTCATACCAAGTATAATTAATTGTTCAAGTTTTTGGTCTTTGTAAATGGCTCAGAGAGCTTTGGCTATTGGGTGGCATAGAAATGAGAGCCAGTGTGGTTAAGAGCATGGGACTGGGACTCAGACGATCTGGGTTCTAGTCCCCGCTCAGCCATGGGGCCAACTGGATGACTTTGGGCCAGTCACAGACTCTCAGCCCAACCTACCTCACAGGGTTGTTGTTGTGGGGATAAGATGGAGGAGGAGACGTAAGCTGCCTTGAGCCCTTTGTAGGAAAAAGGCAGAATATAAATTGAAAAATAAATAAATTAATTAATTAAATGAGATTTGAACTGCTGGTCTTGTAAAATTGTCTCTGTCTGCTTTTGGACTGCCTTTCTTGACATTTTGCTGAACACATTGCCCTGTAGTTTGCCCCAGCACTGAACTTAAGCCAGACATGGTAGGCCCCCATACTTCACATATCCCAAGACAACACTGCCCCTTTGCACATGGAGGGCCTCAGAGAATGCACAAAGAGCCACAAAGGCTTCTCCACCCAGCTTATGGAATCCATTCTGGATTCTGCAGGCCACTTCAGATTTTGTGGTGTGGTGGAATTTATCTATCCAGTTCTCTGACAAAAATGTTTTTCCTAATTTGAGGAACCAATTGTGAGAATTTGCTCCATGCTTAAGTAGCCCGAGGAAGGCAAAAGTGACCAGGAGCGGCAGAACTTGTGTGAAGAAAATTGGAAGGAAATGAGGTGAAGGAGATGCATTGAGACAGGGGAAACAGAAGGGGAAAATGAACTTACTATGAAGTTAAAAATGCTTGGGGAAGAGGATATTTAAAGGACTCCTATGGTTCAAAAGAAATAATTTAATTAGACACAGATAAAGATCAGCATGTGTCACTGATATTTACCCAGCGTGAGAAAAGAAGGATGGGATAGCAATAGAGACCCAGGATCGATGCAGAACATTAATTAACAATGCTGGACTCTGCTTCCATTTTTATTTAAAAAATTAAAAAGTCTTGTTAAATGAAAAGAGGAAGGACTCAGAGGAAAACTTGCTGTGCTGTGTGATTTTGGATGCTGTGAGAAAAGCGCATTCACTTTTCACCTGCAGGATGTGGAATGCAGGCTGGGCACAATTATGAAGTGTATAATTAAGTTATGGGATTCATATCCACAAGATGAAGTGCTGGTCAATTGTTTAGGTTCTTTATGGTTAATGAATAAATATAATGCTCTCAATTTCCAGTCTCCAGGGGCAGAATATTCTCACTTATGTAGCCCAAATGGTGCCTCTTACAAGGGAAACATCAGCAGACTTGGGAGAACCCTGAAGCTTGCAGAACTACAAAACAGAGGGAGGGAAAATTTCTAAAAGCAGCCCCATGAGGCCTGAACATGCTCAGGGGCTACACAGTGCTGACAGCCTGGGAACAGACAGGATCATTGGAGATGGGGGAATAGAATGTAATGTATATTCCACAATGCAACATTTTGTATGATGTAACCTTTCTGGTAGGAGGCTAAATATCAGGCACTGGGAGAAAAGAAAAGGCAGGGCTGTTGCGTTCATGTCCTCATTATAGGCTTCTTGGTCACATCTGGCTCGCAGCCTTTGCAAGGTTAAAGAGCAGTACGCTATTGATAGACCTTCCAGGACAAGATTTGAGCACAAGCACTGGCAGTCCCTGTCAAACCCGAGCAGTATGCTTCTACTCTCCACCCTACTTGCTCCTGTATCCAGATGTTTCTGGATTGGCATCATTTTGCTTCATCCACTATATTCCATATCATCCATAAAATTCCATATTCTGGCCTGGCCAGAGATGAAGTGGTAAATGTTGAAGTGTAGGAGCTCATCCTGAGGGTCCCTGTAATCAAGTCCTCAGAGAAAGCCTAAATATGTAAGCAACTTTGTTGATCTATATCAATAAACTACCTCTAGCAGTTTCACCTAGCAGAAGGAGGCTTTTTCCAAAGCTTGGGTCTTAATGGCCCATCCAAGATCAAGCCTCCCCAGAATAAGTCCCATTACAACAATGAACAACGTATTGCTGCTGGGAAAATCCATTTCTTTCCAAATACTGGGAGAATATCAGCTATCTCAGGGGAAAGAGGAAATTTGAGCAGGGTGGCAGAAGATATCTCTGCAAATAAAAGAGAGCAGGTACACTGTCCCCTACCTGCACTACATCAGTAGGAGCAGCCAAGAGAACAGTGCTCACTGAACATTCGCCAACTTGCTTGCTTAATTGGGTTAAATGCTTAAAGATGCCTCTCAAGCCGTTTGATCTAACATTTTGTGTGATAAGCTTTCACCACCAGCTAAAGACCTTTTTATTTATGCAGACTTTTCATTAATTTCATTCTCTTTTCTTTGGCTGCATTGTATAAACAACAGACTGTTGCTGTTTGCTCCGTTTTTTTTTTTTTTTGGTCAACGTTATATTATGTAACTGTGTTTTATTATACCCTACTTTGGGATTATTTTACAGTGATGAAAACCAGTTAAATCTTTTCTTAAGTAAGTGTCATTCTTCTAGGTAATGATTAGAAACTCTGTTTTTGATTACATAAAACAAAATGCAGAAGTACAGAATAGGTTATCACAAAGCTGACCTATGTAGCTCCTTAACAGCAAATTCCTATAAGTAGTTTCCTTGGCATACTGCTAAGGTCAGAGTTCTTCTGCATATGCCACTCTCTGAATAGAGCCAAGGTTTGATGCTAAAAGATGAAGAAATCACAAAGCTCTGTGGCTCACGTTTTGTACCATGAAAACCTGAATTATGTGCTCATTGTACATTATGCAAGCAAGACGCTATGCAGGGGACCAAAGCCTTCCCACTGAGCAGCCCTGAGTGGGTCACTTTAAGCTCCCTGCTGGCTCTTCCTGCTTAGGGTTCTTTATGTTTGGACTGGACAGCCCTTCAAGTAGAGGATGACTTCCAAAAGAGGAATGTGCTCTTTCATGTAGGACTCCAGGTCACCCTCTCATATCCTGATTACCGTAAGAGCTAGAAACTTGCTTTTACAAATGAAAACTGAGATGAATGTCATGTCCAGTATCAAATCCAATCAATAACTAGAGCTCTGAGGAAAGGCTAAGCTTCTCTGAAGCTCTGCATGCCATTCTGAGGGTCCAGTTTTATTTTGGTGTCAACAGTGCTGCTTTTGACCTGTTCCCTTTCATTTGGTGAAGCCTGTATCAGACAGGCGAATATCCTACTGGATCTTGTTCTCATCTTAGTTAAAATAGCAGAAGTAGTAGGGTAGGTGAGGTAATGATTTTTGTCTGTTTTGCCTCAGGCACCAAAGTGTCTCAGTCAGGTCCTGCATCAGATTTTTAGAAAATGCTGTTTTTCTCCCCAGGTCAAAATGACATGGATTTTGTAAACCAGTACATGTATTTCCAGTGAGATGAGTTCACCTGGTTTTTCAAAGCTTGGACATTTCATTGCATCCCTGCTTTCTTGTGTTCAGCTGATCTACAAGCCTGGGAGGCTTCTTGAGATAATTTCTGTCATGTGGCACCAGATTGCAATTCAACCTATCACCAGGACTATAGGACTAAGAGCAGCCCCCAGCTCAACACTCCCCATGACAGACTGTGTCCAGAGGTAGTAATGAGGCATACAGACACACACTCAATAAAAGGTGCTTAAATGCAGATTTGCACATTAACAGCCTGCTGTGCACTGAAGGTACAAGCAGCTGAAGGAGGCAGATGGATCAGCAGAGAGGGATAATGCAAGGCAGCTAGAAGCGAAGGGGAAATGAAACACAGGAGCGCTGCTGGAAAGAAGCTGGGGAAGGGTGTGGTGGAAGAAGAAAGCTGATGCTGGTTGAGAATGGTGCTAACTAAGCAACACAACAGCTAGAGTGGGGCTACCCCTCAGACAGCAAGGAACATGGCCAAATATTGAATCTGTGCAAAATTACAGTGTAGCTCCAGGGCTTCCAATATTCTCACCCTTTCTACCAATGCTTTGATTCCTGCTCTCCATTGCTTAGCCCCTGACTTGTTCCCATCCCTCTGTCTTGCCTGTCTAGACCAGACCCTCCCAACCTGATGTGCCCTCCAGATGTGTTGGAGTAGGATTCCTCTCATCACCAGCCAGCATCTCCAGTGTCATAGTCTCAGCATGGAATGGGATAGACTGCTCTAGATTATAAGACCTCTGTATAGGGATGTGACAAGCCTATGGACGGTACTTGGCACATTGCAACCATGTACTACATGTTACATAAGAACAGTAGGAAGAGGAGGCCACAGAAGTTATAGAAGGCAAGTTTCTGGGGAGGAAGTTCTACAGGACAGGATTCATCACAGAGAAGTCTCTAGTCTGTATCTCTGCTGAGCTAACATTGTTATGTGACTTAGTTGGGAGTACAACTCCAGGGATCCTCCTTACCTGTGTACTGTTGAGGTCACACTGGTGTGTGTTTGCAAACCATCCCTGTCCATTGGCACACTGGTTTATATCAACGTTCTGGATTTTAACATCCATCCTCACGACCCCTCTGGAACAGATAACACACAAGGGGTTAAGCACAAGGGGAGGAGGAAGGAAAATGGCTCATTGTAAGTGCAGATGTTACAACAGCTGGCTGATGTGTGTGCATAAATGCTCCAGAAAATCTAGTATGGAAGGGCAGATAAGTGGCAAGACTCATCACTGCTGGAGGAACAAGCTATGGAAG
Organism: Varanus komodoensis; assembly: GCF_004798865.1. NCBI lineage: Eukaryota > Metazoa > Chordata > Lepidosauria > Squamata > Varanidae > Varanus > Varanus komodoensis. Next base: position 1,299,682 of record NW_025336011.1, on the reverse strand, counting down.
ACACTAATGCAACATTAGTGAATGCCGCGGGAGCAAGTAAAGGAGGTAGCTGGAAAATTGTGGAGGGGAGGGGCATACGTTTCTCGGTATTATCCCTGGGACACACAGATATTGCAGTAGCTCTTTGTGTTAGATCTGGTAAATCTCTGTCTATCATGCAGTTGGTAGGTGTGGTACAGAAGAAAAGGTAGCAAGTCTCTTCTGGTTGCCTAGCTTACTTCCTAGCCACCTCCCTATTCCCCTCTGATCCTCAGAGCCAGTCATTTTTCACATCAGTGAATCTCCTTCAGAAGCTTCATTGGCACCCCTCAGGAAGAGGATATTTTTAAATTTATGCCCCAATACCTCACAATTTAGAAGCACGGGGCTGCTAAGTTCCCTGGCCTTGAACCCCTAACCCTGCAATATGATCCACTTAAGGGAAGACATGTGATTTCCATAGGGCTCAAACACACATGTGTAACACATGTGAACATGCATCAGCCTCCCACAGCTTGATCCCCTTCAGATGCAGGATGGAGATGATACGAGTTGTAGTCTGACACAAATGAAGGGTGCCAGGTCAGGGAAGGCTGATCGACATGATTACAAACCAGCTAGAGCACGTGTGTTCCTAGATGTCCTCGGGCATCTGTGCTTGCCTGAACTCCGGAACAGACCGCTCTGAAGCTGCCAAAGAGGGCACTGCAGGTCACTGCCTGAGGAACTGCCTCTTTGTTGATGATTGATATGCAGAGGAAAGCAGCCATTGGTCAGTCAAGGGGAAGGATGGACTTATCAAATATAGGATACTGTGAAACACAGAATCCCAGGGCATCTAAGGGGAAACTCCTGGGAATCCTAAAGTAAAAGGGCTTATATATTGCAGGGAGAATGATCCATTCAAAGGGTAAGAGAGATAGGCAGACAGGAATGTGGTGGAAAAAATAGGTAGATGGATTGAAGGGCTGTCCAGATTTGGCTATTAGCAAGATGGCTTGGGAATGCTGTAAATCATGGAGATTTTGCCTGTCTAAACATGCATAGGATTGTGCTCCGAGACTGTAAATCAGAAATAAGCTTTTGAATTAGCTTATTAGGTTGGTCTTAACTTTGCTGCCCATGGTGAAAAAGGGAACACATTTTGCACATGCTCAGGTGGCTACTTCCTCCATTCCACCTATGTGCACATATGCAACAGAATAGATAAGAAAGAAACTGCAGATTCAGAATAGACTGTAGTACTCTAAGAGTTTTGTTTTTGAATGCTTTCCTCCATTGAAAAAAGAATGCCACTAGTAAAATGGCTAACATATTAGGGAGAAAAGTTGTCTAGCCCACCATGACACCTTCTGCCATTTCTCGTTCCCACTGCACATCCTTATCTTATGAACCAGGGGGATCAAAAGGGCCAGGGAAGGAACAAGCTAGGAGGAACAATGGCAGCAGATGCTTTCTCTGCATCAGTACCATCGAAAGAACACATAAGCTAGTGTGGTGAACTGCTTAAGAGTGTGACACTGGGACTTAGGAGATCTGGGTTCTAGTCTCCACTCAGTCATGGAGTTCACTGGTGACTTTGGGGCAGACACAGATGCTCAGCCCAACCTACCTCACACGGTAGTTTCCTCCTTCTCTGTTTTGCCCCTGTCAGGAGCTGGAAGCTCATAGATCTGAGTCCTGAAGCACCATGAATTACCAGTGTTACAATTGGGGCATTCCCTGGGCAGGAAACACTCCCTCTGTGGAGGTGAAATCTATTCTTTCTCATATCACTGGCCTGAGTGATGAGATATTTCAGAAGCAGAACATACAACCCAGTTTGGTTCCCTTTAGAAAGAGGAAACTGGAAACATATTGGTGTTCTCTAATGTTTGCATTTATTTAGTTATGTAGGTTGAGCATAGATCAGCCTTCCTCAACCTGGTATTCCTTAGATGCAATGGACTGCAACTCTCATCATCCCCAGATGGTTGGGGAAGACTGCCATAGGAGGAGCCCCACCTTAAACACTTCAACAGACAGCCAAGGTCCACAACTGTGTTTAAGGAGACAGCCAGCCTCCTAAGAGGCTGCTAGAACCCCAGCTCAGTTCCCTCTTTCACCCTGGTAAATAGATCCTACACCATCTTTAGACAGCAGGAGTAGGGGAGGTCCAGCCCTTTTGGAACTGGTTGTTCACCTTTATTCAGAAAGGCTGAGAGAAATGGACTAACAATTAGTCACACAGAACCTGGCTGTTGACTCAAATCCAAGTATTTGCCTCAGGAAAACCTGTAGTCCTCCTTAAAGAAACCTGACAGGAAATCCATAAGAATATGTAAGATGTTATGCAAATTAGCCTATTCAAGTCCACCCATAAACAGAGTTTGAGAAAAGCAGAAGTTCAAAGTATATGAGACCCTCGGCTATTCGATAGTATAAAAATGAAATAAATATCCAAAAATGTTGATGAAGATGGAAAACTGAAGAGGTCTATTGAGGAAGGGAATCTTTTGATCACCTTCTCCAACCTGCTGTCCTCCAGAAGGTTTGAACTATTTGGCCAAGCTAGCAAGGATTATTGGGAGTTAAAGTCAAAAATGTTTCATACCAGTTTGGGGAAGGCTACTCTAGAGGGATGGGGCAAAAGGTGCTTCCAGATAAGGCTGTGATGGTACCATTGCCTTACCTCATTCACTGCCTTTCATGAGGGTTTCAGTCACAACTTGGTTGTACAACTGTTGCAGCCCTGTTATAAATAAGTCATGGTGTGTTGTGGTATGGGCAGACACCCATTTTGAGTATTTAGGCCATGATTGGTGGAGGATTGCCATGATTTGTTACATTGGCCAAACCCAGACAGCAATAGCTGTTAATGAGGGTTAAACAAACCTCAAATAACCTTACAACAGGTCAAATAGCCTTCAGAAAACCATTGCCACTTGATTTTGAGTGCTGGGACATGCTGTGGCTGAGGCCTAAATAGGCAACCTGGTGTTCACTGGCGTCATGGCTCACAATGGCTTAAATAACCTACATTGAGTTGTGCTGCTCATGCACACCAGGTCAGGCTCTTCAACTCATAACCTGCCTAGAATTTCCCACTGCTTCTTCTGTCTTGTCTTGTTAATCTTTTAAGAAAGGTGACCTTTGAATTGTTAGTGCTAGAACACCTCCATCTGAAAGCACCCTTTATGTGTGTGTGTGTGTAGATCACTGTGTTTTGAAAATGTTGCATATGTCTGCTTTTCCCAAAGATACAGCACCAGCAATGTTTTCATCACCTACGTTTTTTCCTGGATGGATGATGATTTGGAGTACCATTGTTATGGTGTGCATTGCACTAGTCACTTTGGGAAGAGCAGAGGAAAAAGGTCAGTTGGTGAAAATTGAGGAAGTTAAGAGCTGTGGAGAGATCTGATGGAGATACAGAAGAATGAAAAGACGAAAGCAGATTTACAAGACATCAGAAAGTAGGGGAAGAGTGAACACAGCAGGAATGTATATTGAAAGACCCATGAACAGAAAACTGGTATCCAGACAACAGCAGTTAACTGGTGGTGAAACAACATGTTAGGTGGCAGTCCTGCAATTAGAACATTTCATTCATTCTTAAAATGGAGCTACAGGGCTGGAAGATTTGGTTCAAGGATGTGTTTGTGGGGATTGGAGGAGATATCTTTCCTGTGTGAATTCTCCAACTAAAATCCCACTGAAGCTGCTTTTTCCTGCAAAGGGGTGTTCCTGGGGTATAGGATATTGATCACAACCTCAAGACTTCCTCTCCAAGGTGAGATCAAGAGGACTGTGAGGACTTTCATTTGTAAAATGAAAGAAGAAATTTTTAGCATGCTCTTTGAACTGTCTGATTCTGCTCTAAACCACTCATTTCTGCTTTGCACAGTGCACAGAAATGCGAACATAAGATTATTAGTAGGGAATGCAGTATTCATTTGTAAAAACAACAACAAAGTAAATTAATCCCATCAAGGAAATCCATATACATCTTTTTTTAATGGTTAGCAGCGTGGGTTGCCCTGACTTGATAAAGGGGAGTAGATAATCTGTAGTAATCTAACAATGTATGTTCCTCAGTGTTATCATGGAGTCAGAGCTAACAGGGTCTGTCTCCCATCTCAGATCTCCTTGTTCCTTTTGAGTTTAGTTTCAGTCCTCATTGAGGAGGAAATTGATTTTCCTAGAAAAATCTATTGTTCCCTGCTGTAATACAAAGTGTTTAGCAGGTGGCTTGGTCTTGATTGGGCAATTTGGACTCATTCACTTTCTAAAGGAACTGCTTCTGGTGGAGAAGAAAACCGCTAGAATTGGTTTTTTGATATGAATTAACACCACTGCCTAGATTTTGGATTCCTCTTAGGGAATCTGATGCACTGTTAAAATGATGTATTTCATATGTATGAATTTACTATGATGTATTTTAACTTCTGATGTTGCAAAACACTTGGATATATCTTTTGGTATAGCAAACACTATATACATTGATTTAATGAAATGGCGGATGAAAGAAGGAATGGGCTAAGAGAGGAAGAACAGAAGGAGTAGGGGCCATGCCCATTGCTTTCTTTCAGTAGTGTTATATGATAATATTAAACAAGGCATTTCACAAAATTTCTGAATTTAGCAATATTGTTTCAGATTCAATTGTGTTTTCAGATTTCACTTTTGAATTTGGCTTGGAAGAATGCCAAATTCACTTTATAATACACATTGTAAACCAGTGCTTTCAGAACATTGATTCCTATATACTCTAGTCACATTCATGATAGAGAATGTTGAAACCAATCTCTAGTACAATCTAGGGTACACTGTGGCTGTGTTCAGACTTAATGACAAGCCACAGTGAAAACTGCAGGGGCATAGCTTGTCATAAGGTCTGAACACAGCAACCAGAGCGAAGCATGGTAAGGATGGTCTCTGTGGAACCATGCAAACAAGGATCTGTTCTATGGTCTCCACATGTCACCATGGCTTGTTTGTGTATCTGAACTCGGAAGCCATGCTTTCGGGCAGTGTCCAAGTTTCTTCCATAAAGTTCTGCACAAGGTGTGACTGTGGCTGGAGCACTATCCAGGTCCACCTAGCTGTTCAGGTCCACCTAGTGCTCTGATTGGCTGCTCTGTCGTCCTTTCTCCCACTTTTCTGTGTGCTACCTTCAGATGCCCACCTGCAGCTTTGGAATTTCGGTGGCAGTAAGAAGTCATCCTGCACAACAGCGGCTGCCTGGTCACTTGCTTAGCACTCTGCCTTCACTTTATGCACAGAAACTCTGGCCTCCTCTTGGGAAAGTGGCCCTGCAGCACAGAGGATACAGGCAGCATGCAGGACCCCTGCCATCCTCAGGATGTCCAACAAGCCTCACTGTTTCCTGCCCCCCTGCCAGAACTGCACAACAACCACTGTTTAAACTCTAGCCAGGGAACTCTCCGAGGCAGATGCCCACATGGACACTATCCTTCCATCCCTGGCATGGCTGCCTGTGCTGATGCCCTCTGTTGCCCGGCTGCAGGCAGGAGGCAGCCCCTGGCATTGCAGGCAAGTTTTGTGCATGGGGGAAGCATAGACAGAGATGCAGGAGGAAGTGGGAAGAGGTGGTATGTGGGTATGGGTTATTGAATTCAGGGTTGTCATGATGTGGAAGTAGACACGCTAACAAACTATGGTTTGTTAACTGCAAACAACCCAGAAAGAGAACACAAAGAGAATTTATTGTGGTGGTTGTTTGAACCAGTGGTTTTAAACTGGTAGACTCCTATATCTCAGGGACAGCCTCTATAGACAAGAGAAGCTCTGCTCTGCAAACATTTGTCCTCCATGTGTAGAGGGCAATAAGTATGGGGAGGGGAGTCAAAGGTAATGTGTTTTGGCATACTACCCTTCCTGTGTATACAGAGTCCCCACAAGGACACTGCCCGCACAAGGCTAAAGAAGTGTGGAATGGAATGTAGCACACACACAGTGGGCATAGTTAGGACATAGATAGGACTGTGTTGTCATGGTCTAATAGGAAATTATCTATATTTCTTTGTTTATTATAAATATGCATATCCTACCTTTCTGTGAACAATGCTGAGCAGGGCTGATGACAATAATAAATACAACAATCAATGAAACAATTTAAGCAATCAAGAGAGAAGAGTCAGCTATTGATCCTGGGCAGTGTTTTATATGAATCAGCAAGGGGCCATACGCTTTGCTTGGGCTAGGTCATCATGAGCTCTGCCTGCTTCACCTCCACGGCAGAGCACATCTTTGCATGCAGAAGAGACACTCTCTGTATGGCAGGACTCTGTGGGCCAAATACACTGTATGCCAAGGGTGCAGAACTGCTTTCAACCCAAGGGCCAAGTTCTAACAATGAACAGGGCTAAGGGAAAATGGGATCGGGCCAAAATACTGGTTTGTTTTGGTTTAAAGCTCTTACTGCCAGTAACAAAGCCTTAGAAATGGCATCTTAACATTTTAGAATGGGGGAGAAAACATGCAAAAGCTGGGAAACAACACCACAATGGGGGAAAGGAGGTGGGGCCAGAAGGGGGTACAGCTATCACAGAAAGCCCAGCTGGACTGGGATCCCAGGAGGGCCAGAGGTGTGAGTTGGGCCATGTGCCCCAGCTACAAGAAAGAACACAAATGTGCATAAAAATTGTACATGGCCAATAATTTAAATAAAATATATTGCATCTCACCATAGCCAGGAAGACTGTGACCAGGTTGGGTACCCTCTTAACCCCATCTGGCCCTCTTTTCTTTGGTACATATAAGGCAGGGATAGGAAACCCTTCTTGTATAATGGGCCCTTGATCCACTGAAACAATCAAGCAGGGGCCACACAGCAATAATAAGATATCTGACAGACAGAATATCCACTCGCAAAGCTTCCCCCTTATTGTATTTACATAGTAGAAGAAGCTTAAACTCTTTAATTCCAGGGCCCTGTTTCCCACTGGCAGTCCCAAACCACACAGAAAACTGAATCCATTTTTTTCACTGTAGGTCTATCCTCAATAAGTCTTGGGCTGGCAATACTACATTTACTGCAAGTCCAGATGTTCTATTTCAATCAAGGTGTGTGTGAAAACAGATTGAAAAATTACAACGAGGGTCTCCAGCCCCTTTGGACCTGTGGGCACATTTAGGAATCTGAGAAACTGCTGTGAGTACCATCACAAAATGCCTAATCAGTGGATCACCACTTTGGCATCTTCTTGTCACATCTGTGGATCTTAAGTTGTGTCTTGCTCAGCAAATTTTGTATCATGTCCATTGGACACCACAAGGTGACTTTAATAAAGGATGGTTTCATTCAGCTAATTGCTGCTGATGCAATACAGCTAATACTTTTCCAGCATATGTTTTAGCAATGTTTAGTAGTTGCTTCCTTTCGGGAGGAGGTTATTAGACAGATAAATTTTGTACTGGAATTACATTTAATATTTACTGATATTTGCCATACACGTTCTTTTAAATTATTTATATGTTTCATGGTGTGCTTTATATGCTTCATGCTCCACAATGGAAGCAAATTAGATTTTTTGTGCCTTTTTGACAGCTAAAAGGCTGGTATTACAAAATTGGAATGATAAACATGTGCTTCCTATAATGTAATGGACCAAGGATCTTGTAACATTTTTGATATATGAACAGATGCCATATAGACACCAACTTCAAATGGAAACTTACTTGTTTATTTGGTTCTCTTTTATTGAAGCCTCTATCTAATTTCTAGAAATTAACATAGATTTCATACAAATCAATGCACATATATTAAAATTATGGAAATAATAATAATACCCCAATGTGGAATTAATAAGTGGAAATGTTGTTGTTGTTGTTATTTCCACATTGGGGAACCTTTTGTGTATGCCATTTGTGTATGCCCCCATTATGGGGGCTGAACTAGAGCAACCAGTGCTCAGGTTCCAGATTCAATCCCAACCATATCTAAATAAAAGGACTTGGTAGCACACAACGTGAACGATCATTTCCCTTACAGACTCCAGAGCTGCTACCAGACCATCAGGACTAGATCAGACTGCACCAAACGAGATGCATTGGACTCCCAACTCCCATCATCCTTGCACATTGGCCATAATGCCTGGGGTTGATGGCAGTTGTAGTTCCCAGGTTGGGGAAGAAATCTAACCCTGTATAAAGCAGATTCCTGTGTTCCTCTTGTATACGTATCAGAACAGAGTACCTTCCTTACAAGGAAAGGTTACAACACTTGGAGCTTTCTAGCTGAGAAAAAAGGCAAGTAAGTGGGGAACATGACAGAGGTGTATGACATAATGCACAATGCAGAGAAGCTTTTCTCCTTCTCGTATAATACTAGAACCCAGAGCCATCCAATGATGAGAGATTCTTTATACAATGCATTATTAAATGATGGAATCTGTTACTACCAGATGTTGCTAATGTGGATGGCTTTGAAGGGGAATTAGACAATTCACAGGGGATTCAACGATCAATTGCTACTAGTCCTGATGGCTATACATTGCTTCCAGTATCAAAGACACTGCTACGGAACATAAGCTTCTCATGAACAGCTGGTTGGCTACTCTGGGGACAGAATGCTAGATGAGATAGGTCTTTGGTTGGATGCAGCAGGAGGCTTCTTATGGAAATTGTACTTTTTCTTATACTTTGTTTGGGGCTTTAGAAAAAATCAAAAGCTCTGGGGATGCTTTTGCCCTTCTTCAGTGCCCAGTCTGAAGTGACCTTTTCTCTTTTAGGTTGTGGGGAAGGCTGAAAGCACTGGGAGAGGTGAGATACTCTAAACTTTTTCTAAACCCCATTCCAAAATGAGAGCTGCAACCTCCAGTCCACTGTGCATACCTCAACCTGGCACCATCTAAATGTGTTGGGATAAAATTACTACCAGCTCCTGTCAGTATAACCAATGATGGGGCTAGTTTGGAGAAGGCTGAGGTAAGTCATAAAGGCAATCTATTGGTCCTCTAGGCAGCATATAAGTATATTACAATGTATGGGGCTGGAGTATATCAGGATAAATAGCAATCCTGTAAAAATGAGCCATTTGCCTGGTTGCCTGTCTCAGGTGAGCAGGAAGAAGAGCTTTTGTAAATCAGAAGAAAATTGGCTCTTTTCTTTTCGTTAATGGGCCACATTAAATGTACAGATCTCTCTCCTCTTGCATAACTTAACTAACCACTGGGGGAACCTCCAATTTTGAAGCAAGCAACACCACTGGAGGAGGG
>NW_025336011.1:1285129-1290382 GCF_004798865.1 Varanus komodoensis | reverse complement strand
TCTCTCTCTCTCTCTCTCTCTCTCTCTCTCTCTCTCACGCACACACACACACACACACACACACACACACAAGCTGTGAGATGGCTCCCAAAATATTTATAATTTTAGCAATTTCTCAAAAGCTCAGTGTTCAGTGCTAAGCACAATGTTTTCACTTTTATAGCAAATTTCTCTGTATTTTTATTCTTAAACCAGAGGGGTTCCATTTATGGACCTCTTAAAGTAGAGCAGTGCCCTTTAGGAAGACATGCGTTCCACACTTTCATGGGCAAAATTTAATTTAGTAACATGGCATCCTAAGGTTAGGGGGGAAATAATAGTATGCTAAAAACATATCAGGTGATTTGTACAAATATTAGAAGCCCAGCTTTAGATCATGTCAGTAAGTTCAAGTGATGCAATCAATAACTAAGGAAATCCTGTTCCATTCATGCCTTGGCCATTAATGCAATAGTTGGTCTTGGGCAAAGCTCTCACTGAATTCCCTTCCTCTCCCTTTTCTTGCTATGTGCAATATAGAAATAAATGTTTTGTAAAATAATTTCCCCTGATTACTTTCCATAGGACTGTCACTGTCACAGACCCATGTGTTTCTTTTACCATTCTCTATATACATTGCAATATATTAATACAATGCATACTATCAAAAATTCTACAGCTTTGGAGGTTTCCATGGCTTTGTTACTAGTGAAAACCCTATAGTTTGACACAGATTTTATGCATGTTCATGAGACAGGTACCACAGCAGGATGTCTGGCAGCCTTTTTGGAAAATGGTTTCTACAAAGACTTATACCAGCTTGCAGAAACCAAGACCTAGCAGATGAGTGAGGGCTTCTCTACATGAAGCATTTAACCCAGCACTTTACCAAGGCTGCTTCTTCCTCGTGCTTTGAGACAGGATTAAAGCACCCTTCATGCAAAGTCTTTTGCTCTGACAGTTTTCCTCTGCCTTTCTATATTCCTATAGGTTCCATTAGACAACACAAGATAACTCTGTGGTATAAAGCGGAGTTGCAAAATCACAAGAGGCTTCTGTAGTAAATAATGGTAGCATCCACAAAAATAGCTGGCTTCCTTTGCTCTAAAGAAAACTGCAAAATGGCTTTGGAGGATAAATAGGATGTTAAAAGGACCCACAAATTTCCATGAGTGTCGGATGACATGTATGCAATAAATCCCTCATTTGCAGAAGCCCAGAACAAGGGCAAAATTTAACAAATAATCTATTTGAGTGCTACTACCTCTTCCTTTTGATTAAATGTGGAATTACAGGGCCTCCTTGTTCCATGCAAGACTCAAGTCTCCTGTTCAGATTCTAACCAGGTTTGGTTCTGCTAAGCTTCTGAGATGAGGTATGATCAGCCCCTTCAGGCTATCTGAAACATGTGGGCTGAACATCTGAGAGAGAGGAATTACTTTTTCTCTCTGTGGTTCTCCAAAATGGCCCACTTGCTGTTTGTCATCTAAGAAGCCTTTACTTAAATGGGAACTTTGGGGTCAAATATCAGTGACTGTAGTCCCAATCAGGACTAAGTTCACCCTTCTCCTGCTCCATGGCTGATATTTATAAAGATAAAAGGAGGACCAACAAACAGATGAGGATGCATTTAATGTCATATCTAACTTTTCCTAAGAAAGAACAATCTGCAACAGGAAATAGGTGAGGGGGCTGAATTTCTAGCTGGAATTAGCTGGACCTGGGAATGCAGCCCAGGTGTGGGTGTGGGAGAGAGGAATGTCCTCTTCTGTAGCATTCTGAGGGAATTTCTCCCTATCTCCATTTCTGCCTTGCTTGCCTATTTGTAAAAAAGCAATTACACCTACATCTCCATTAATGCTCTAATTTCAGCTAAATTCAACAAAGCTTCCCCTGAAATGTGTCACCACTCAAGGAGGTGTAGAGTGTTAATGATATAAACAATTGGTCAACCCACAGTTCTTGGGCTGATTTCATATGGCCTGCCTTGTCCTAATTTAGAAAGCCCTCTGCAGTTCAGATGTCTGGCAAGTGCAAGGTGTCCCTTTCTCAGCAGCCTGCTGGCAAGAAGGAAGGGGGAAAGGAAGGAGGCAGACTGGGAGAAGGGGGATGGTGAAAGAGAAGGGAGAGAGAGAAAAGAAGGTGGGCAGGAAAGAAGGAAACAAGGGGAGCAGTAATGGTTCCATCCACTGCTGGCTTGAGCCCCCGTTGCCACCAGCATCTGGCTCCTGGCAGTTTCCTCCACAGAAATGCCACCCTCAACAGAAATCTGTTTTCCCTCTTTCTATCTCAGGGACATTATGCACTTTACTGGGCAATGTATGCAAGATGCTGTGCACATGATAAACTATAAATATCATTACTGCTATCATATACCTGTCACCTCAAAACCTAAGTAGATTAATAATAGTTATTTTTATTACATTGATGTAAATATAAATAAGATAGTAACTATTCCATTTCAATGGATAAGGTTTATCTTCGTTTGGATCCAAGTGCCTCTGTTTTTAACTGTAGACCCTGGGATTGAAATAATGACTCTTCTCCATAAATACAACCCCTGCTTTTGATCTGGACAGATCAAGGGAAAAGCTGTAAATTTCTCAACCTGACTGAAAACAGAAGCAGTCTGGAGGATATTGTGTTTTGGAAAAAGAAGCTACTGAACAACATCCCTGCGATAAACAGTAGAACTGCATAATATAATTGTTAATCTTCGTATAATAGAAGTAACTGGGAATGGGAGAGCCCCAACCCAGCCAGTGTTCTGCAGCTAGCTCAGGATAATGGAATGAATATGCAGACTTTGCTTTCAGATTATTTAATGTAATTTGCAGGCAGGGACTAGAATGTCCTGCTAAATTTGGAGTTAACCTCTATGAGAGGAGTGGAAAGGAAAGATCACTTTTTGACTAGAGACGAACAGTTGTTACGTACACCAATCCCACTGCTACCCCTGGCAAATAGGTCTGACATGTTTCTTTAATGAATCACAAAGTTTATCTGTTAACTATGAGGAGCTCTTTAAAAAAATAATAATAAAACTTAACAACAATGTGAATAAGGCGAAACAGTAGTCATTTCTCAAAACTTGGTTTATGGAACCTACCCATGCCTGTACCTCATCAAACATCCTCCAAGACTTCCTTCTTCACCAGAGCCTTCATTAATTCCCTGTCCACCAGTTACTCTGTTGGTTCCACTAGTACCATTTGGCTTTCCTGGAATCCTTTGCTTTTTTCCTACCTCTTCACTAACATCCCATATGATATTGACTATAAGCAGGGGTAGGAGACCATTTTCTTGTCATGGAGGAAACCTATCATGATCTGCACTCCAACAGTGGCCAAGGCTCAGTGTGGCAGGAGCCCAGAGCTGTGTCTAGGATAACCTTGTGGTGCGGGTCAAGGGCCCACATTCTGTAAGCGGCAAGCTCACTAAATTAACTCCTTGAAGCTTCTCCTCCTCCACACTACTGCAGCCTACTTATTCACCTGAATCTCACTCTGTCCCAAACAATGCTGGTGCTGGTGAGAATGTGGCAGAGGAACATGTGCCACTGCCTGTAGCCTACTGGCCGAATGCCACTCAAGCAAGCAATGATGGAGAGCAGACGGCAAGCAATAATATCTGGTAGGCGCATGAGGAGGAGGACCATTGAGGACCATTAAATAAATAATGACCACTGATTTATTTGACAGGTACCCCTTTCTACCAAGAATGGTGCTCAAGGCGGCTTACAAGTTCTAATAAAATTTGATGAAGATAATAATAAAACAAATCTATGAAGCACAATTAAAAACACTACAATAACATGGTAAAGTCATTTTTTCTGAGTGTGAGGGAGAGATCAGTGGACTCTGGGTGCGCAAGTTTTGTGGAAGTAGGAAATGTTGTAAACAACCCATATGATGGGGAATATGCCCCCATCAATAGCCCAGTGAGGAGCGAGTATGCACAATAGCCAAAGTATATTTATGTCTGTTATGGAAATAAAAAATAAATGAATAGTAAGTAAGAAAAATGATTCATGCCAAAGATAGGATTGCTACAGCCTAAAATCAGGTTAGGAGGCTGCCAGTGTTTCAGAGCTGGGAATCCAATGGATTTTAAAGATGTACTCATGCAAATAAAACAGAGTTCACAGTCATCAGTCCAGTCAGAAGTAATTTTGTGGACAGTAAGGAACAAAACAAACTTTCAGAATTGGCATGTTAATTATCAATAACATGATAAGAATCTGAATATCTTTCAAAGTCCCCAGATGAATGATAAACTGATATATTCATTAAAGAGGGTAGCATAGGGGAATCTTTTCATTTCAGTGGGTTGGATCCAGAGTTAAGGTACAATCCTATAGAAGCAGAAACAGAAAAAAGCTATGCTGGTTGGGGCATGCTGGGAGTTTTTGGGCATTTTTCTGTTTAAACGTGGGTAAAATTGAGCTTTTAGTCATACTTAGAGCAGAACCACTGTAATCACATTGCACTTCCTTTGATATCAGGAATCTGACTAAATGTAGACCCAGTTCAATGTGCTTTATAAATATGGATAAACAACTATGTCATTTCTGGCTCTTCCTCTCTTTCCTGCTCCCCCCTCCCCCCCAATTCCTACCCATCACCTTCCGTTCATTCTCTTCTCCTTTCTAGCTCCCTCCCTCTTCTCATAACTGCAATGCATTCTGTCTAGTGGTTCTAAGTCAAGTTTATTTCCACGTAGAGCAGAAAGCCCCAGCAAACAACAATTCAACAAAAGTGAATTAACAGCACTCATTTTCAATCAGCGTTAAAACGCAAGCACAGCAAACACAACATAAAAAATACATATTCCCCCATGTTAAAAGTGTTTGAGAAACAGTAAGACACAACAAATACAAAACCCAGATATCATAAAATTGCAGTTTCACATGGCCATAGGAACATGGAATATGCTCTGATTAAATTACAGTGATAATTTAATGTGTGTGCTCACATATACTCTTCTTTATTGCTGCTTCACATGGACCAGAACGGAAAAAAGGTGTTTTGAGACTGAGCCTTAGTAAACTCAAGCTCAGATTAGGCCATTTTTATACCTGTGCTTCTCCCCTTCGATTCACCCTCTCCATTCTTCTCTTTTCCCCCTCTCTTTCATTTTCTGGATCATCTCAACATGTAGGCACAAAAACACAACAGAATACCCTCTTAGAAATGTCTCCATCCTTATTTTCACCCCCCCCCTTCTGCCCTTCCCTTCCTGGTGCCTCAACAGTTAATTATATTTAGCAGCATG